>NC_134827.1:56145082-56265539 GCF_004210375.1 Tachypleus tridentatus
TTTAGTAGGAAGAAACGACGGATACAGACAAACTGGTATATTTAGTAGGAAGAAACGACGGATACAGACAAACTGGTATATTTAGTAGGAAGAAACGACGGATACAGACAAACTGGTATATTTAGTAGGAAGAAACGACGGATACAGACAAACTGGTATATTTAGTAGGAAGAAACGACGGATACAGACAACCTGCTATATTTAGTAGGAAGAAACGACGGATACAGACAAACTGGTATATTTAGTAGGAAGAAACGACGGATACAGACAACCTGCTATATTTAGTAGGAAGAAACGACGGATACAGACAAACTGGTATATTTAGTAGGAAGAAACGACGGATACAGACAAACTGGTATATTTAGTAGGAAGAAACGACGGATACAGACAAACTGGTATATTTAGTAGGAAGAAACGACGGATACAGACAAACTGGTATATTTAGTAGGAAGAAACGACGGATACAGACAACCTGCTATATTTAGTAGGAAGAAACGACGGATACAGACAAACTGGTATATTTAGTAGGAAGAAACGACGGATACAGACTGATATCTTTAGTAGGAAGAAACGACGGATACAGGTATATTTAGTAGGAAGAAACGACGGATACAGACAAACTGGTATATTTAGTAGGAAGAAACGACGGATACAGACAAACTGGTATATTTAGTAGGAAGAAACGACGGATACAGACAAACTGGTATATTTAGTAGGAAGAAACGACGGATACAGACAAACTGTATATATTTAGTAGGAAGAAACGACGGATACAGACAAACTGGTATATTTAGTAGGAAGAAACGACGGATACAGACAAACTGGTATATTTAGTAGGAAGAAACGACGGATACAGACAAACTGGTATATTTAGTAGGAAGAAACGACGGATACAGACAAACTGGTATATTTAGTAGGAAGAAACGACGGATACAGACAAACTGGTATATTTAGTAGGAAGAAACGACGGATACAGACAACCTGCTATATTTAGTAGGAAGAAACGACGGATACAGACAAACTGGTATATTTAGTAGGAAGAAACGACGGATACAGACAAACTGCTATATTTAGTAGGAAGAAACGACGGATACAGACAAACTGGTATATTTAGTAGGAAGAAACGACGGATACAGACAACCTGGTATATTTAGTAGGAAGAAACGACGGATACAGACAAACTGGTATATTTAGTAGGAAGAAACGACGGATACAGACAAACTGGTATATTTAGTAGGAAGAAACGACGGATACAGACAAACTGGTATATTTAGTAGGAAGAAACGACGGATACAGACAAACTGGTATATTTAGTAGGAAGAAACGACGGATACAGACAAACTGGTATATTTAGTAGGAAGAAACGACGGATACAGACAAACTGGTATATTTAGTAGGAAGAAACGACGGATACAGACAAACTGGTATATTTAGTAGGAAGAAACGACGGATACAGACAAACTGGTATATTTAGTAGGAAGAAACGACGGATACAGACAAACTGGTATATTTAGTAGGAAGAAACGACGGATACAGACAAACTGGTATATTTAGTAGGAAGAAACGACGGATACAGACAAACTGGTATATTTAGTAGGAAGAAACGACGGATACAGACAAACTGGTATATTTAGTAGGAAGAAACGACGGATACAGACAAACTGGTATATTTAGTAGGAAGAAACGACGGATACAGACAAACTGGTATATTTAGTAGGAAGAAACGACGGATACAGACAAACTGGTATATTTAGTAGGAAGAAACGACGGATACAGACAACTGGTATATTTAGTAGGAAGAAACGACGGATACAGACAAACTGGTATATTTAGTAGGAAGAAACGACGGATACAGACAAACTGGTATATTTAGTAGGAAGAAACGACGGATACAGACAAACTGGTATATTTAGTAGGAAGAAACGACGGATACAGACAAACTGCTATATTTAGTAGGAAGAAACGACGGATACAGACAAACTGGTATATTTAGTAGGAAGAAACGACGGATACAGACAAACTGGTATATTTAGTAGGAAGAAACGACGGATACAGACAACCTGCTATATTTAGTAGGAAGAAACGACGGATACAGACAAACTGGTATATTTAGTAGGAAGAAACGACGGATACAGACAAACTGGTATATTTAGTAGGAAGAAACGACGGATACAGACAAACTGGTATATTTAGTAGGAAGAAACGACGGATACAGACAAACTGGTATATTTAGTAGGAAGAAACGACGGATACAGACAAACTGGTATATTTAGTAGGAAGAAACGACGGAAACGACTGGTATACAGACAAACTGGTATATTTAGTAGGAAGAAACGACGGATACAGACAAACTGGTATATTTAGTAGGAAGAAACGACGGATACAGACAAACTGGTATATTTAGTAGGAAGAAACGACGGATACAGACAAACTGGTATATTTAGTAGGAAGAAACGACGGATACAGACAAACTGGTATATTTAGTAGGAAGAAACGACGGATACAGACAAACTGCTATATTTAGTAGGAAGAAACGACGGATACAGACAAACTGGTATATTTAGTAGGAAGAAACGACGGATACAGACAAACTGGTATATTTAGTAGGAAGAAACGACGGATACAGACAAACTGGTATATTTAGTAGGAAGAAACGACGGATACAGACAAACTGGTATATTTAGTAGGAAGAAACGACGGATACAGACAAACTGGTATATTTAGTAGGAAGAAACGACGGATACAGACAAACTGGTATATTTAGTAGGAAGAAACGACGGATACAGACAGAAAACTGGTATATTTAGTAGGAAGAAACGACGGATACAGACAAACTGGTATATTTAGTAGGAAGAAACGACGGATACAGACAAACTGGTATATTTAGTAGGAAGAAACGACGGATACAGACAACCTGCTATATTTAGTAGGAAGAAACGACGGATACAGACAAACTGGTATATTTAGTAGGAAGAAACGACGGATACAGACAAACTGGTATATTTAGTAGGAAGAAACGACGGATACAGACAAACTGGTATATTTAGTAGGAAGAAACGACGGATACAGACAAACTGGTATATTTAGTAGGAAGAAACGACGGATACAGACAAACTGGTATATTTAGTAGGAAGAAACGACGGATACAGACAAACTGGTATATTTAGTAGGAAGAAACGACGGATACAGACAAACTGGTATATTTAGTAGGAAGAAACGACGGATACAGACAAACTGGTATATTTAGTAGGAAGAAACGACGGATACAGACAAACTGGTATATTTAGTAGGAAGAAACGACGGATACAGACAAACTGGTATATTTAGTAGGAAGAAACGACGGATACAGACAAACTGGTATATTTAGTAGGAAGAAACGACGGATACAGACAAACTGGTATATTTAGTAGGAAGAAACGACGGATACAGACAAACTGGTATATTTAGTAGGAAGAAACGACGGATACAGACAAACTGGTATATTTAGTAGGAAGAAACGACGGATACAGACAAACTGGTATATTTAGTAGGAAGAAACGACGGATACAGACAAACTGGTATATTTAGTAGGAAGAAACGACGGATACAGACAAACTGGTATATTTAGTAGGAAGAAACGACGGATACAGACAAACTGGTATATTTAGTAGGAAGAAACGACGGATACAGACAAACTGGTATATTTAGTAGGAAGAAACGACGGATACAGACAAACTGGTATATTTAGTAGGAAGAAACGACGGATACAGACAAACTGGTATATTTAGTAGGAAGAAACGACGGATACAGACAAACTGGTATATTTAGTAGGAAGAAACGACGGATACAGACAAACTGGTATATTTAGTAGGAAGAAACGACGGATACAGACAAACTGGTATATTTAGTAGGAAGAAACGACGGATACAGACAAACTGGTATATTTAGTAGGAAGAAACGACGGATACAGACAAACTGGTATATTTAGTAGGAAGAAACGACGGATACAGACAAACTGGTATATTTAGTAGGAAGAAACGACGGATACAGACAAACTGGTATATTTAGTAGGAAGAAACGACGGATACAGACAAACTGGTATATTTAGTAGGAAGAAACGACGGATACAGACAACCTGGTATATTTAGTAGGAAGAAACGACGGATACAGACAAACTGGTATATTTAGTAGGAAGAAACGACGGATACAGACAAACTGGTATATTTAGTAGGAAGAAACGACGGATACAGACAAACTGGTATATTTAGTAGGAAGAAACGACGGATACAGACAAACTGGTATATTTAGTAGGAAGAAACGACGGATACAGACAAACTGGTATATTTAGTAGGAAGAAACGACGGATACAGACAAACTGGTATATTTAGTAGGAAGAAACGACGGATACAGACAAACTGGTATATTTAGTAGGAAGAAACGACGGATACAGACAAACTGGTATATTTAGTAGGAAGAAACGACGGATACAGACAAACTGGTATATTTAGTAGGAAGAAACGACGGATACAGACAAACTGGTATATTTAGTAGGAAGAAACGACGGATACAGACAAACTGGTATATTTAGTAGGAAGAAACGACGGATACAGACAAACTGGTATATTTAGTAGGAAGAAACGACGGATACAGACAAACTGGTATATTTAGTAGGAAGAAACGACGGATACAGACAAACTGGTATATTTAGTAGGAAGAAACGACGGATACAGACAAACTGCTATATTTAGTAGGAAGAAACGACGGATACAGACAAACTGGTATATTTAGTAGGAAGAAACGACGGATACAGACAAACTGGTATATTTAGTAGGAAGAAACGACGGATACAGACAAACTGGTATATTTAGTAGGAAGAAACGACGGATACAGACAAACTGGTATATTTAGTAGGAAGAAACGACGGATACAGACAACCTGCTATATTTAGTAGGAAGAAACGACGGATACAGACAAACTGGTATATTTAGTAGGAAGAAACGACGGATACAGACAAACTGGTATATTTAGTAGGAAGAAACGACGGATACAGACAAACTGGTATATTTAGTAGGAAGAAACGACGGATACAGACAAACTGGTATATTTAGTAGGAAGAAACGACGGATACAGACAAACTGGTATATTTAGTAGGAAGAAACGACGGATACAGACAAACTGGTATATTTAGTAGGAAGAAACGACGGATACAGACAAACTGGTATATTTAGTAGGAAGAAACGACGGATACAGACAAACTGGTATATTTAGTAGGAAGAAACGACGGATACAGACACTGGTATATTTAGTAGGAAGAAACGACGGATACTGGTATATTTAGTAGGAAGAAACGACGGATACAGACAAACTGGTATATTTAGTAGGAAGAAACGACGGATACAGACAAACTGGTATATTTAGTAGGAAGAAACGACGGATACAGACAAACTGGTATATTTAGTAGGAAGAAACGACGGATACAGACAAACTGGTATATTTAGTAGGAAGAAACGACGGATACAGACAAACTGGTATATTTAGTAGGAAGAAACGACGGATACAGACAAACTGGTATATTTAGTAGGAAGAAACGACGGATACAGACAACCTGCTATATTTAGTAGGAAGAAACGACGGATACAGACAAACTGGTATATTTAGTAGGAAGAAACGACGGATACAGACAAACTGGTATATTTAGTAGGAAGAAACGACGGATACAGACAAACTGGTATATTTAGTAGGAAGAAACGACGGATACAGACAAACTGGTATATTTAGTAGGAAGAAACGACGGATACAGACAAACTGGTATATTTAGTAGGAAGAAACGACGGATACAGACAAACTGGTATATTTAGTAGGAAGAAACGACGGATACAGACAAACTGGTATATTTAGTAGGAAGAAACGACGGATACAGACAAACTGGTATATTTAGTAGGAAGAAACGACGGATACAGACAAACTGGTATATTTAGTAGGAAGAAACGACGGATACAGACAAACTGGTATATTTAGTAGGAAGAAACGACGGATACAGACAAACTGGTATATTTAGTAGGAAGAAACGACGGATACAGACAAACTGGTATATTTAGTAGGAAGAAACGACGGATACAGACAAACTGGTATATTTAGTAGGAAGAAACGACGGATACAGACAAACTGGTATATTTAGTAGGAAGAAACGACGGATACAGACAAACTGGTATATTTAGTAGGAAGAAACGACGGATACAGACAAACTGGTATATTTAGTAGGAAGAAACGACGGATACAGACAAACTGGTATATTTAGTAGGAAGAAACGACGGATACAGACAAACTGGTATATTTAGTAGGAAGAAACGACGGATACAGACAAACTGGTATATTTAGTAGGAAGAAACGACGGATACAGACAAACTGGTATATTTAGTAGGAAGAAACGACGGATACAGACAAACTGGTATATTTAGTAGGAAGAAACGACGGATACAGACAAACTGGTATATTTAGTAGGAAGAAACGACGGATACAGACAAACTGGTATATTTAGTAGGAAGAAACGACGGATACAGACAAACTGGTATATTTAGTAGGAAGAAACGACGGATACAGACAAACTGGTATATTTAGTAGGAAGAAACGACGGATACAGACAAACTGGTATATTTAGTAGGAAGAAACGACGGATACAGACAAACTGGTATATTTAGTAGGAAGAAACGACGGATACAGACAAACTGGTATATTTAGTAGGAAGAAACGACGGATACAGACAAACTGGTATATTTAGTAGGAAGAAACGACGGATACAGACAAACTGGTATATTTAGTAGGAAGAAACGACGGATACAGACAACCTGCTATATTTAGTAGGAAGAAACGACGGATACAGACAAACTGGTATATTTAGTAGGAAGAAACGACGGATACAGACAAACTGGTATATTTAGTAGGAAGAAACGACGGATACAGACAAACTGCTATATTTAGTAGGAAGAAACGACGGATACAGACAACCTGCTATATTTAGTAGGAAGAAACGACGGATACAGACAAACTGGTATATTTAGTAGGAAGAAACGACGGATACAGAAAAACTGGTATATTTAGTAGGAAGAAACGACGGATACAGACAAACTGGTATATTTAGTAGGAAGAAACGACGGATACAGACAAACTGGTATATTTAGTAGGAAGAAACGACGGATACAGACAAACTGGTATATTTAGTAGGAAGAAACGACGGATACAGACAAACTGGTATATTTAGTAGGAAGAAACGACGGATACAGACAAACTGGTATATTTAGTAGGAAGAAACGACGGATACAGACAAACTGGTATATTTAGTAGGAAGAAACGACGGATACAGACAAACTGGTATATTTAGTAGGAAGAAACGACGGATACAGACAAACTGGTATATTTAGTAGGAAGAAACGACGGATACAGACAAACTGGTATATTTAGTAGGAAGAAACGACGGATACAGACAACCTGCTATATTTAGTAGGAAGAAACGACGGATACAGACAAACTGGTATATTTAGTAGGAAGAAACGACGGATACAGACAAACTGGTATATTTAGTAGGAAGAAACGACGGATACAGACAAACTGGTATATTTAGTAGGAAGAAACGACGGATACAGACAAACTGGTATATTTAGTAGGAAGAAACGACGGATACAGACAAACTGGTATATTTAGTAGGAAGAAACGACGGATACAGACAAACTGGTATATTTAGTAGGAAGAAACGACGGATACAGACAAACTGGTATATTTAGTAGGAAGAAACGACGGATACAGACAAACTGGTATATTTAGTAGGAAGAAACGACGGATACAGACAAACTGGTATATTTAGTAGGAAGAAACGACGGATACAGACAAACTGGTATATTTAGTAGGAAGAAACGACGGATACAGACAAACTGCTATATTTAGTAGGAAGAAACGACGGATACAGACAAACTGGTATATTTAGTAGGAAGAAACGACGGATACAGACAAACTGGTATATTTAGTAGGAAGAAACGACGGATACAGACAAACTGGTATATTTAGTAGGAAGAAACGACGGATACAGACAAACTGGTATATTTAGTAGGAAGAAACGACGGATACAGACAAACTGGTATATTTAGTAGGAAGAAACGACGGATACAGACAAACTGGTATATTTAGTAGGAAGAAACGACGGATACAGACAAACTGGTATATTTAGTAGGAAGAAACGACGGATACAGACAAACTGGTATATTTAGTAGGAAGAAACGACGGATACAGACAACCTGCTATATTTAGTAGGAAGAAACGACGGATACAGACAAACTGGTATATTTAGTAGGAAGAAACGACGGATACAGACAAACTGGTATATTTAGTAGGAAGAAACGACGGATACAGACAAACTGGTATATTTAGTAGGAAGAAACGACGGATACAGACAAACTGGTATATTTAGTAGGAAGAAACGACGGATACAGACAAACTGGTATATTTAGTAGGAAGAAACGACGGATACAGACAAACTGGTATATTTAGTAGGAAGAAACGACGGATACAGACAAACTGGTATATTTAGTAGGAAGAAACGACGGATACAGACAAACTGGTATATTTAGTAGGAAGAAACGACGGATACAGACAAACTGGTATATTTAGTAGGAAGAAACGACGGATACAGACAAACTGGTATATTTAGTAGGAAGAAACGACGGATACAGACAACCTGCTATATTTAGTAGGAAGAAACGACGGATACAGACAAACTGGTATATTTAGTAGGAAGAAACGACGGATACAGACAAACTGGTATATTTAGTAGGAAGAAACGACGGATACAGACAAACTGGTATATTTAGTAGGAAGAAACGACGGATACAGACAAACTGGTATATTTAGTAGGAAGAAACGACGGATACAGACAAACTGGTATATTTAGTAGGAAGAAACGACGGATACAGACAAACTGGTATATTTAGTAGGAAGAAACGACGGATACAGACAAACTGGTATATTTAGTAGGAAGAAACGACGGATACAGACAAACTGGTATATTTAGTAGGAAGAAACGACGGATACAGACAAACTGGTATATTTAGTAGGAAGAAACGACGGATACAGACAAACTGGTATATTTAGTAGGAAGAAACGACGGATACAGACAAACTGGTATATTTAGTAGGAAGAAACGACGGATACAGACAAACTGGTATATTTAGTAGGAAGAAACGACGGATACAGACAAACTGGTATATTTAGTAGGAAGAAACGACGGATACAGACAAACTGGTATATTTAGTAGGAAGAAACGACGGATACAGACAAACTGGTATATTTAGTAGGAAGAAACGACGGATACAGACAAACTGGTATATTTAGTAGGAAGAAACGACGGATACAGACAAACTGGTATATTTAGTAGGAAGAAACGACGGATACAGACAAACTGGTATATTTAGTAGGAAGAAACGACGGATACAGACAAACTGGTATATTTAGTAGGAAGAAACGACGGATACAGACAAACTGGTATATTTAGTAGGAAGAAACGACGGATACAGACAAACTGGTATATTTAGTAGGAAGAAACGACGGATACAGACAACCTGCTATATTTAGTAGGAAGAAACGACGGATACAGACAAACTGGTATATTTAGTAGGAAGAAACGACGGATACAGACAAACTGGTATATTTAGTAGGAAGAAACGACGGATACAGACAAACTGGTATATTTAGTAGGAAGAAACGACGGATACAGACAAACTGGTATATTTAGTAGGAAGAAACGACGGATACAGACAAACTGGTATATTTAGTAGGAAGAAACGACGGATACAGACAAACTGGTATATTTAGTAGGAAGAAACGACGGATACAGACAAACTGGTATATTTAGTAGGAAGAAACGACGGATACAGACAAACTGGTATATTTAGTAGGAAGAAACGACGGATACAGACAAACTGGTATATTTAGTAGGAAGAAACGACGGATACAGACAAACTGGTATATTTAGTAGGAAGAAACGACGGATACAGACAAACTGGTATATTTAGTAGGAAGAAACGACGGATACAGACAAACTGGTATATTTAGTAGGAAGAAACGACGGATACAGACAAACTGGTATATTTAGTAGGAAGAAACGACGGATACAGACAAACTGGTATATTTAGTAGGAAGAAACGACGGATACAGACAAACTGGTATATTTAGTAGGAAGAAACGACGGATACAGACAAACTGGTATATTTAGTAGGAAGAAACGACGGATACAGACAAACTGGTATATTTAGTAGGAAGAAACGACGGATACAGACAAACTGGTATATTTAGTAGGAAGAAACGACGGATACAGACAAACTGGTATATTTAGTAGGAAGAAACGACGGATACAGACAAACTGGTATATTTAGTAGGAAGAAACGACGGATACAGACAACCTGCTATATTTAGTAGGAAGAAACGACGGATACAGACAAACTGGTATATTTAGTAGGAAGAAACGACGGATACAGACAAACTGGTATATTTAGTAGGAAGAAACGACGGATACAGACAAACTGGTATATTTAGTAGGAAGAAACGACGGATACAGACAAACTGGTATATTTAGTAGGAAGAAACGACGGATACAGACAAACTGGTATATTTAGTAGGAAGAAACGACGGATACAGACAAACTGGTATATTTAGTAGGAAGAAACGACGGATACAGACAAACTGGTATATTTAGTAGGAAGAAACGACGGATACAGACAAACTGGTATATTTAGTAGGAAGAAACGACGGATACAGACAAACTGGTATATTTAGTAGGAAGAAACGACGGATACAGACAAACTGGTATATTTAGTAGGAAGAAACGACGGATACAGACAAACTGGTATATTTAGTAGGAAGAAACGACGGATACAGACAAACTGGTATATTTAGTAGGAAGAAACGACGGATACAGACAAACTGGTATATTTAGTAGGAAGAAACGACGGATACAGACAAACTGGTATATTTAGTAGGAAGAAACGACGGATACAGACAAACTGGTATATTTAGTAGGAAGAAACGACGGATACAGACAAACTGGTATATTTAGTAGGAAGAAACGACGGATACAGACAAACTGGTATATTTAGTAGGAAGAAACGACGGATACAGACAAACTGGTATATTTAGTAGGAAGAAACGACGGATACAGACAAACTGGTATATTTAGTAGGAAGAAACGACGGATACAGACAAACTGGTATATTTAGTAGGAAGAAACGACGGATACAGACAAACTGGTATATTTAGTAGGAAGAAACGACGGATACAGACAAACTGGTATATTTAGTAGGAAGAAACGACGGATACAGACAAACTGGTATATTTAGTAGGAAGAAACGACGGATACAGACAAACTGGTATATTTAGTAGGAAGAAACGACGGATACAGACAAACTGGTATATTTAGTAGGAAGAAACGACGGATACAGACAAACTGGTATATTTAGTAGGAAGAAACGACGGATACAGACAAACTGGTATATTTAGTAGGAAGAAACGACGGATACAGACAAACTGGTATATTTAGTAGGAAGAAACGACGGATACAGACAAACTGGTATATTTAGTAGGAAGAAACGACGGATACAGACAAACTGGTATATTTAGTAGGAAGAAACGACGGATACAGACAAACTGGTATATTTAGTAGGAAGAAACGACGGATACAGACAAACTGGTATATTTAGTAGGAAGAAACGACGGATACAGACAAACTGGTATATTTAGTAGGAAGAAACGACGGATACAGACAAACTGGTATATTTAGTAGGAAGAAACGACGGATACAGACAAACTGGTATATTTAGTAGGAAGAAACGACGGATACAGACAAACTGGTATATTTAGTAGGAAGAAACGACGGATACAGACAACCTGCTATATTTAGTAGGAAGAAACGACGGATACAGACAAACTGGTATATTTAGTAGGAAGAAACGACGGATACAGACAAACTGGTATATTTAGTAGGAAGAAACGACGGATACAGACAAACTGGTATATTTAGTAGGAAGAAACGACGGATACAGACAAACTGGTATATTTAGTAGGAAGAAACGACGGATACAGACAAACTGGTATATTTAGTAGGAAGAAACGACGGATACAGACAAACTGGTATATTTAGTAGGAAGAAACGACGGATACAGACAAACTGGTATATTTAGTAGGAAGAAACGACGGATACAGACAAACTGGTATATTTAGTAGGAAGAAACGACGGATACAGACAAACTGGTATATTTAGTAGGAAGAAACGACGGATACAGACAAACTGGTATATTTAGTAGGAAGAAACGACGGATACAGACAAACTGGTATATTTAGTAGGAAGAAACGACGGATACACTGGTATATTTAGTAGGAAGAAACGACTGATACAAACTGGTATATTTAGTAGGAAGAAACGATGGATACAGACAGACCGATAGATTTAGTAGGAAGAAACGACGGATACAGAAAAACTGATATATTTAGTAGGAAGAAACGACGGATACAGACAAACTGGTATATTTAGTAGGAAGAAACGACGGATACAGACAAACTGGTATATTTAGTAGGAAGAAACGACGGATACAGACAAACTGGTATATTTAGTAGGAAGAAACGACGGATACAGACAAACTGGTATATTTAGTAGGAAGAAACGACGGATACAGACAACCTGCTATATTTAGTAGGAAGAAACGACGGATACAGACAAACTGGTATATTTAGTAGGAAGAAACGACGGATACAGACAACCTGCTATATTTAGTAGACGGACAGTATATTTAGTAGGAAGAAACGACGGATACAGACAAACTGGTATATTTAGTAGGAAGAAACGACGGATACAGACAAACTGGTATATTTAGTAGGAAGAAACGACGGATACAGACAAACTGGTATATTTAGTAGGAAGAAACGACGGATACAGACAAACTGGTATATTTAGTAGGAAGAAACGACGGATACAGACAAACTGGTATATTTAGTAGGAAGAAACGACGGATACAGACAAACTGGTATATTTAGTAGGAAGAAACGACGGATACAGACAAACTGGTATATTTAGTAGGAAGAAACGACGGATACAGACAAACTGGTATATTTAGTAGGAAGAAACGACGGATACAGACAAACTGGTATATTTAGTAGGAAGAAACGACGGATACAGACAAACTGGTATATTTAGTAGGAAGAAACGACGGATACAGACAAACTGGTATATTTAGTAGGAAGAAACGACGGATACAGACAAACTGGTATATTTAGTAGGAAGAAACGACGGATACAGACAAACTGGTATATTTAGTAGGAAGAAACGACGGATACAGACAAACTGGTATATTTAGTAGGAAGAAACGACGGATACAGACAAACTGGTATATTTAGTAGGAAGAAACGACGGATACAGACAAACTGGTATATTTAGTAGGAAGAAACGACGGATACAGACAAACTGGTATATTTAGTAGGAAGAAACGACGGATACAGACAAACTGGTATATTTAGTAGGAAGAAACGACGGATACAGACAAACTGGTATACAGACAGAAACGACGGGTATATTTAGTAGGAAGAAACGACGGATACAGACAAACTGGTATATTTAGTAGGAAGAAACGACGGATACAGACAAACTGGTATATTTAGTAGGAAGAAACGACGGATACAGACAAACTGGTATATTTAGTAGGAAGAAACGACGGATACAGACAACCTGGTATATTTAGTAGGAAGAAACGACGGATACAGACAAACTGGTATATTTAGTAGGAAGAAACGACGGATACAGACAAACTGGTATATTTAGTAGGAAGAAACGACGGATACAGACAAACTGGTATATTTAGTAGGAAGAAACGACGGATACAGACAAACTGGTATATTTAGTAGGAAGAAACGACGGATACAGACAAACTGGTATATTTAGTAGGAAGAAACGACGGATACAGACAAACTGGTATATTTAGTAGGAAGAAACGACGGATACAGACAAACTGGTATATTTAGTAGGAAGAAACGACGGATACAGACAAACTGGTATATTTAGTAGGAAGAAACGACGGATACAGACAAACTGGTATATTTAGTAGGAAGAAACGACGGATACAGACAAACTGGTATATTTAGTAGGAAGAAACGACGGATACAGACAAACTGGTATATTTAGTAGGAAGAAACGACGGATACAGACAAACTGGTATATTTAGTAGGAAGAAACGACGGATACAGACAAACTGGTATATTTAGTAGGAAGAAACGACGGATACAGACAAACTGGTATATTTAGTAGGAAGAAACGACGGATACAGACAAACTGGTATATTTAGTAGGAAGAAACGACGGATACAGACAAACTGGTATATTTAGTAGGAAGAAACGACGGATACAGACAAACTGGTATATTTAGTAGGAAGAAACGACGGATACAGACAAACTGGTATATTTAGTAGGAAGAAACGACGGATACAGACAAACTGGTATATTTAGTAGGAAGAAACGACGGATACAGACAAACTGGTATATTTAGTAGGAAGAAACGACGGATACAGACAAACTGGTATATTTAGTAGGAAGAAACGACGGATACAGACAAACTGGTATATTTAGTAGGAAGAAACGACGGATACAGACAACCTGCTATATTTAGTAGGAAGAAACGACGGATACAGACAAACTGGTATATTTAGTAGGAAGAAACGACGGATACAGACAAACTGGTATATTTAGTAGGAAGAAACGACGGATACAGACAAACTGGTATATTTAGTAGGAAGAAACGACGGATACAGACAAACTGGTATATTTAGTAGGAAGAAACGACGGATACAGACAAACTGGTATATTTAGTAGGAAGAAACGACGGATACAGACAAACTGGTATATTTAGTAGGAAGAAACGACGGATACAGACAAACTGGTATATTTAGTAGGAAGAAACGACGGATACAGACAAACTGGTATATTTAGTAGGAAGAAACGACGGATACAGACAAACTGGTATATTTAGTAGGAAGAAACGACGGATACAGACAAACTGGTATATTTAGTAGGAAGAAACGACGGATACAGACAAACTGGTATATTTAGTAGGAAGAAACGACGGATACAGACAAACTGGTATATTTAGTAGGAAGAAACGACGGATACAGACAAACTGGTATATTTAGTAGGAAGAAACGACGGATACAGACAAACTGGTATATTTAGTAGGAAGAAACGACGGATACAGACAAACTGGTATATTTAGTAGGAAGAAACGACGGATACAGACAAACTGGTATATTTAGTAGGAAGAAACGACGGATACAGACAAACTGGTATATTTAGTAGGAAGAAACGACGGATACAGACAAACTGGTATATTTAGTAGGAAGAAACGACGGATACAGACAAACTGGTATATTTAGTAGGAAGAAACGACGGATACAGACAAACTGGTATATTTAGTAGGAAGAAACGACGGATACAGACAAACTGGTATATTTAGTAGGAAGAAACGACGGATACAGACAAACTGGTATATTTAGTAGGAAGAAACGACGGATACAGACAAACTGGTATATTTAGTAGGAAGAAACGACGGATACAGACAAACTGGTATATTTAGTAGGAAGAAACGACGGATACAGACAAACTGGTATATTTAGTAGGAAGAAACGACGGATACAGACAAACTGGTATATTTAGTAGGAAGAAACGACGGATACAGACAAACTGGTATATTTAGTAGGAAGAAACGACGGATACAGACAAACTGGTATATTTAGTAGGAAGAAACGACGGATACAGACAAACTGGTATATTTAGTAGGAAGAAACGACGGATACAGACAAACTGGTATATTTAGTAGGAAGAAACGACGGATACAGACAAACTGGTATATTTAGTAGGAAGAAACGACGGATACAGACAAACTGGTATATTTAGTAGGAAGAAACGACGGATACAGACAAACTGGTATATTTAGTAGGAAGAAACGACGGATACAGACAAACTGGTATATTTAGTAGGAAGAAACGACGGATACAGACAAACTGGTATATTTAGTAGGAAGAAACGACGGATACAGACAAACTGGTATATTTAGTAGGAAGAAACGACGGATACAGACAAACTGGTATATTTAGTAGGAAGAAACGACGGATACAGACAAACTGGTATATTTAGTAGGAAGAAACGACGGATACAGACAAACTGGTATATTTAGTAGGAAGAAACGACGGATACAGACAACCTGCTATATTTAGTAGGAAGAAACGACGGATACAGACAAACTGGTATATTTAGTAGGAAGAAACGACGGATACAGACAAACTGGTATATTTAGTAGGAAGAAACGACGGATACAGACAAACTGGTATATTTAGTAGGAAGAAACGACGGATACAGACAACCTGCTATATTTAGTAGGAAGAAACGACGGATACAGACAAACTGGTATATTTAGTAGGAAGAAACGACGGATACAGACAAACTGGTATATTTAGTAGGAAGAAACGACGGATACAGACAAACTGGTATATTTAGTAGGAAGAAACGACGGATACAGACAAACTGGTATATTTAGTAGGAAGAAACGACGGATACAGACAAACTGGTATATTTAGTAGGAAGAAACGACGGATACAGACAAACTGGTATATTTAGTAGGAAGAAACGACGGATACAGACAAACTGGTATATTTAGTAGGAAGAAACGACGGATACAGACAAACTGGTATATTTAGTAGGAAGAAACGACGGATACAGACAAACTGGTATATTTAGTAGGAAGAAACGACGGATACAGACAAACAGAAACTGGTATATTTAGTAGGAAGAAACGACGGATACAGACAAACTGGTATATTTAGTAGGAAGAAACGACGGATACAGACAAACTGGTATATTTAGTAGGAAGAAACGACGGATACAGACAAACTGGTATATTTAGTAGGAAGAAACGACGGATACAGACAAACTGGTATATTTAGTAGGAAGAAACGACGGATACAGACAAACTGGTATATTTAGTAGGAAGAAACGACGGATACAGACAAACTGGTATATTTAGTAGGAAGAAACGACGGATACAGACAAACTGGTATATTTAGTAGGAAGAAACGACGGATACAGACAAACTGGTATATTTAGTAGGAAGAAACGACGGATACAGACAAACTGGTATATTTAGTAGGAAGAAACGACGGATACAGACAACCTGCTATATTTAGTAGGAAGAAACGACGGATACAGACAAACTGGTATATTTAGTAGGAAGAAACGACGGATACAGACAACCTGCTATATTTAGTAGGAAGAAACGACGGATACAGACAAACTGGTATATTTAGTAGGAAGAAACGACGGATACAGACAACCTGCTATATTTAGTAGGAAGAAACGACGGATACAGACAAACTGGTATATTTAGTAGGAAGAAACGACGGATACAGACAAACTGGTATATTTAGTAGGAAGAAACGACGGATACAGACAAACTGGTATATTTAGTAGGAAGAAACGACGGATACAGACAAACTGGTATATTTAGTAGGAAGAAACGACGGATACAGACAAACTGGTATATTTAGTAGGAAGAAACGACGGATACAGACAAACTGGTATATTTAGTAGGAAGAAACGACGGATACAGACAAACTGGTATATTTAGTAGGAAGAAACGACGGATACAGACAAACTGGTATATTTAGTAGGAAGAAACGACGGATACAGACAAACTGGTATATTTAGTAGGAAGAAACGACGGATACAGACAAACTGGTATATTTAGTAGGAAGAAACGACGGATACAGACAAACTGGTATATTTAGTAGGAAGAAACGACGGATACAGACAAACTGGTATATTTAGTAGGAAGAAACGACGGATACAGACAAACTGGTATATTTAGTAGGAAGAAACGACGGATACAGACAAACTGGTATATTTAGTAGGAAGAAACGACGGATACAGACAAACTGGTATATTTAGTAGGAAGAAACGACGGATACAGACAAACTGGTATATTTAGTAGGAAGAAACGACGGATACAGACAAACTGGTATATTTAGTAGGAAGAAACGACGGATACAGACAAACTGGTATATTTAGTAGGAAGAAACGACGGATACAGACAAACTGGTATATTTAGTAGGAAGAAACGACGGATACAGACAACCTGCTATATTTAGTAGGAAGAAACGACGGATACAGACAAACTGGTATATTTAGTAGGAAGAAACGACGGATACAGACAAACTGGTATATTTAGTAGGAAGAAACGACGGATACAGACTGGTATATTTAGTAGGAAGAAACGACGGATACAGACAAACTGGTATATTTAGTAGGAAGAAACGACGGATACAGACAAACTGGTATATTTAGTAGGAAGAAACGACGGATACAGACAAACTGGTATATTTAGTAGGAAGAAACGACGGATACAGACAAACTGGTATATTTAGTAGGAAGAAACGACGGATACAGACAAACTGGTATATTTAGTAGGAAGAAACGACGGATACAGACAAACTGGTATATTTAGTAGGAAGAAACGACGGATACAGACAAACTGGTATATTTAGTAGGAAGAAACGACGGATACAGACAAACTGGTATATTTAGTAGGAAGAAACGACGGATACAGACAAACTGGTATATTTAGTAGGAAGAAACGACGGATACAGACAAACTGGTATATTTAGTAGGAAGAAACGACGGATACAGACAAACTGGTATATTTAGTAGGAAGAAACGACGGATACAGACAAACTGGTATATTTAGTAGGAAGAAACGACGGATACAGACAAACTGGTATATTTAGTAGGAAGAAACGACGGATACAGACAAACTGGTATATTTAGTAGGAAGAAACGACGGATACAGACAAACTGGTATATTTAGTAGGAAGAAACGACGGATACAGACAAACTGGTATATTTAGTAGGAAGAAACGACGGATACAGACAAACTGGTATATTTAGTAGGAAGAAACGACGGATACAGACAAACTGGTATATTTAGTAGGAAGAAACGACGGATACAGACAACCTGCTATATTTAGTAGGAAGAAACGACGGATACAGACAAACTGGTATATTTAGTAGGAAGAAACGACGGATACAGACAAACTGGTATATTTAGTAGGAAGAAACGACGGATACAGACAACTGGTATATTTAGTAGGAAGAAACGACGGATACAGACAAACTGGTATATTTAGTAGGAAGAAACGACGGATACAGACAAACTGGTATATTTAGTAGGAAGAAACGACGGATACAGACAAACTGGTATATTTAGTAGGAAGAAACGACGGATACAGACAAACTGGTATATTTAGTAGGAAGAAACGACGGATACAGACAAACTGGTATATTTAGTAGGAAGAAACGACGGATACAGACAAACTGGTATATTTAGTAGGAAGAAACGACGGATACAGACAAACTGGTATATTTAGTAGGAAGAAACGACGGATACAGACAAACTGGTATATTTAGTAGGAAGAAACGACGGATACAGACAAACTGGTATATTTAGTAGGAAGAAACGACGGATACAGACAAACTGGTATATTTAGTAGGAAGAAACGACGGATACAGACAAACTGGTATATTTAGTAGGAAGAAACGACGGATACAGACAAACTGGTATATTTAGTAGGAAGAAACGACGGATACAGACAAACTGGTATATTTAGTAGGAAGAAACGACGGATACAGACAAACTGGTATATTTAGTAGGAAGAAACGACGGATACAGACAAACTGGTATATTTAGTAGGAAGAAACGACGGATACAGACAAACTGGTATATTTAGTAGGAAGAAACGACGGATACAGACAAACTGGTATATTTAGTAGGAAGAAACGACGGATACAGACAAACTGGTATATTTAGTAGGAAGAAACGACGGATACAGACAAACTGGTATATTTAGTAGGAAGAAACGACGGATACAGACAAACTGGTATATTTAGTAGGAAGAAACGACGGATACAGACAAACTGGTATATTTAGTAGGAAGAAACGACGGATACAGACAAACTGGTATATTTAGTAGGAAGAAACGACGGATACAGACAAACTGGTATATTTAGTAGGAAGAAACGACGGATACAGACAGACTGGTATATTTAGTAGGAAGAAACGACGGATACAGACAAACTGTATATTTAGTAGGAAGAAACGACGGATACAGACAAACTGGTATATTTAGTAGGAAGAAACGACGGATACAGACAAACTGGTATATTTAGTAGGAAGAAACGACGGATACAGACAAACTGGTATATTTAGTAGGAAGAAACGACGGATACAGACAAACTGGTATATTTAGTAGGAAGAAACGACGGATACAGACAACCTGCTATATTTAGTAGGAAGAAACGACGGATACAGACAAACTGCTATATTTAGTAGGAAGAAACGACGGATACAGACAAACTGGTATATTTAGTAGGAAGAAACGACGGATACAGACAAACTGGTATATTTAGTAGGAAGAAACGACGGATACAGACAAACTGGTATATTTAGTAGGAAGAAACGACGGATACAGACAAACTGGTATATTTAGTAGGAAGAAACGACGGATACAGACAAACTGGTATATTTAGTAGGAAGAAACGACGGATACAGACAAACTGGTATATTTAGTAGGAAGAAACGACGGATACAGACAAACTGGTATATTTAGTAGGAAGAAACGACGGATACAGACAAACTGGTATATTTAGTAGGAAGAAACGACGGATACAGACAACTGGTATATTTAGTAGGAAGAAACGACGGATACAGACAACTGGTATATTTAGTAGGAAGAAACGACGGATACAGACAAACTGGTATATTTAGTAGGAAGAAACGACGGATACAGACAAACTGGTATATTTAGTAGGAAGAAACGACGGATACAGACAAACTGGTATATTTAGTAGGAAGAAACGACGGATACAGACAAACTGGTATATTTAGTAGGAAGAAACGACGGATACAGACAAACTGGTATATTTAGTAGGAAGAAACGACGGATACAGACAAACTGGTATATTTAGTAGGAAGAAACGACGGATACAGACAAACTGGTATATTTAGTAGGAAGAAACGACGGATACAGACAAACTGGTATATTTAGTAGGAAGAAACGACGGATACAGACAAACTGGTATATTTAGTAGGAAGAAACGACGGATACAGACAACCTGGTATATTTAGTAGGAAGAAACGACGGATACAGACAAACTGGTATATTTAGTAGGAAGAAACGACGGATACAGACAAACTGGTATATTTAGTAGGAAGAAACGACGGATACAGACAAACTGGTATATTTAGTAGGAAGAAACGACGGATACAGACAAACTGGTATATTTAGTAGGAAGAAACGACGGATACAGACAAACTGGTATATTTAGTAGGAAGAAACGACGGATACAGACAAACTGGTATATTTAGTAGGAAGAAACGACGGATACAGACAAACTGGTATATTTAGTAGGAAGAAACGACGGATACAGACAAACTGGTATATTTAGTAGGAAGAAACGACGGATACAGACAAACTGGTATATTTAGTAGGAAGAAACGACGGATACAGACAAACGACTGGTATATTTAGTAGGAAGAAACGACGGATACAGACAAACTGGTATATTTAGTAGGAAGAAACGACGGATACAGACAAACTGGTATATTTAGTAGGAAGAAACGACGGATACAGACAAACTGGTATATTTAGTAGGAAGAAACGACGGATACAGACAAACTGGTATATTTAGTAGGAAGAAACGACGGATACAGACAAACTGGTATATTTAGTAGGAAGAAACGACGGATACAGACAAACTGGTATATTTAGTAGGAAGAAACGACGGATACAGACAAACTGGTATATTTAGTAGGAAGAAACGACGGATACAGACAAACTGGTATATTTAGTAGGAAGAAACGACGGATACAGACAAACTGGTATATTTAGTAGGAAGAAACGACGGATACAGACAAACTGGTATATTTAGTAGGAAGAAACGACGGATACAGACAAACTGGTATATTTAGTAGGAAGAAACGACGGATACAGACAAACTGGTATATTTAGTAGGAAGAAACGACGGATACAGACAAACTGGTATATTTAGTAGGAAGAAACGACGGATACAGACAAACTGGTATATTTAGTAGGAAGAAACGACGGATACAGACAAACTGGTATATTTAGTAGGAAGAAACGACGGATACAGACAAACTGGTATATTTAGTAGGAAGAAACGACGGATACAGACAAACTGGTATATTTAGTAGGAAGAAACGACGGATACAGACAAACTGGTATATTTAGTAGGAAGAAACGACGGATACAGACAAACTGGTATATTTAGTAGGAAGAAACGACGGATACAGACAAACTGGTATATTTAGTAGGAAGAAACGACGGATACAGACAAACTGGTATATTTAGTAGGAAGAAACGACGGATACAGACAAACTGGTATATTTAGTAGGAAGAAACGACGGATACAGACAAACTGGTATATTTAGTAGGAAGAAACGACGGATACAGACAAACTGGTATATTTAGTAGGAAGAAACGACGGATACAGACAAACTGGTATATTTAGTAGGAAGAAACGACGGATACAGACAAACTGGTATATTTAGTAGGAAGAAACGACGGATACAGACAAACTGGTATATTTAGTAGGAAGAAACGACGGATACAGACAAACTGGTATATTTAGTAGGAAGAAACGACGGATACAGACAAACTGGTATATTTAGTAGGAAGAAACGACGGATACAGACAAACTGGTATATTTAGTAGGAAGAAACGACGGATACAGACAAACTGGTATATTTAGTAGGAAGAAACGACGGATACAGACAAACTGGTATATTTAGTAGGAAGAAACGACGGATACAGACAAACTGGTATATTTAGTAGGAAGAAACGACGGATACAGACAACCTGCTATATTTAGTAGGAAGAAACGACGGATACAGACAAACTGGTATATTTAGTAGGAAGAAACGACGGATACAGACAAACTGGTATATTTAGTAGGAAGAAACGACGGATACAGACAAACTGGTATATTTAGTAGGAAGAAACGACGGATACAGACAAACTGGTATATTTAGTAGGAAGAAACGACGGATACAGACAAACTGGTATATTTAGTAGGAAGAAACGACGGATACAGACAAACTGGTATATTTAGTAGGAAGAAACGACGGATACAGACAAACTGGTATATTTAGTAGGAAGAAACGACGGATACAGACAAACTGGTATATTTAGTAGGAAGAAACGACGGATACAGACAAACTGGTATATTTAGTAGGAAGAAACGACGGATACAGACAAACTGGTATATTTAGTAGGAAGAAACGACGGATACAGACAAACTGACAAACTATATTTAGTAGGAAGAAACGACGGATACAGACAAACTGGTATATTTAGTAGGAAGAAACGACGGATACAGACAAACTGGTATATTTAGTAGGAAGAAACGACGGATACAGACAAACTGGTATATTTAGTAGGAAGAAACGACGGATACAGACAAACTGGTATATTTAGTAGGAAGAAACGACGGATACAGACAAACTGGTATATTTAGTAGGAAGAAACGACGGATACAGACAAACTGGTATATTTAGTAGGAAGAAACGACGGATACAGACAAACTGGTATATTTAGTAGGAAGAAACGACGGATACAGACAAACTGGTATATTTAGTAGGAAGAAACGACGGATACAGACAACCTGCTATATTTAGTAGGAAGAAACGACGGATACAGACAAACTGATATATTTAGTAGGAAGAAACGACGGATACAGACAAACTGGTATATTTAGTAGGAAGAAACGACGGATACAGACAAACTGGTATATTTAGTAGGAAGAAACGACGGATACAGACAAACTGGTATATTTAGTAGGAAGAAACGACGGATACAGACAAACTGGTATATTTAGTAGGAAGAAACGACTACAGGTATATTTAGTAGGAAGAAACGACGGATACAGACAAACTGGTATATTTAGTAGGAAGAAACGACGGATACAGACAAACTGGTATATTTAGTAGGAAGAAACGACGGATACAGACAAACTGGTATATTTAGTAGGAAGAAACGACGGATACAGACAAACTGGTATATTTAGTAGGAAGAAACGACGGATACAGACAAACTGGTATATTTAGTAGGAAGAAACGACGGATACAGACAACCTGCTATATTTAGTAGGAAGAAACGACGGATACAAACTGATATCTTTAGTAGGAAGAAACGACGGATTCAGACAACCTGCTATATTTAGTAGGAAGAAACGACGGATACAGACAAACTGGTATATTTAGTAGGAAGAAACGACGGATACAGACAAACTGGTATATTTAGTAGGAAGAAACGACGGATACAGAAACTCTGGTATATTTAGTAGGAAGAAACGACGGATACAGACAAACTGGTATATTTAGTAGGAAGAAACGACGGATACAGACAAACTGGTATATTTAGTAGGAAGAAACGACGGATACAGACAAACTGGTATATTTAGTAGGAAGAAACGACGGATACAGACAAACTGGTATATTTAGTAGGAAGAAACGACGGATACAGACAAACTGGTATATTTAGTAGGAAGAAACGACGGATACAGACAAACTGGTATATTTAGTAGGAAGAAACGACGGATACAGACAAACTGGTATATTTAGTAGGAAGAAACGACGGATACAGACAAACTGGTATATTTAGTAGGAAGAAACGACGGATACAGACAAACTGGTATATTTAGTAGGAAGAAACGACGGATACAGACAAACTGGTATATTTAGTAGGAAGAAACGACGGATACAGACAAACTGGTATATTTAGTAGGAAGAAACGACGGATACAGACAAACTGGTATATTTAGTAGGAAGAAACGACGGATACAGACAAACTGGTATATTTAGTAGGAAGAAACGACGGATACAGACAAACTGGTATATTTAGTAGGAAGAAACGACGGATACAGACAAACTGGTATATTTAGTAGGAAGAAACGACGGATACAGACAAACTGGTATATTTAGTAGGAAGAAACGACGGATACAGACAAACTGGTATATTTAGTAGGAAGAAACGACGGATACAGACAAACTGGTATATTTAGTAGGAAGAAACGACGGATACAGACAAACTGGTATATTTAGTAGGAAGAAACGACGGATACAGACAAACTGGTATATTTAGTAGGAAGAAACGACGGATACAGACAAACTGGTATATTTAGTAGGAAGAAACGACGGATACAGACAAACTGGTATATTTAGTAGGAAGAAACGACGGATACAGACAAACTGGTATATTTAGTAGGAAGAAACGACGGATACAGACAAACTGGTATATTTAGTAGGAAGAAACGACGGATACAGACAAACTGGTATATTTAGTAGGAAGAAACGACGGATACAGACAAACTGGTATATTTAGTAGGAAGAAACGACGGATACAGACAAACTGGTATATTTAGTAGGAAGAAACGACGGATACAGACAAACTGGTATATTTAGTAGGAAGAAACGACGGATACAGACAAACTGGTATATTTAGTAGGAAGAAACGACGGATACAGACAAACTGGTATATTTAGTAGGAAGAAACGACGGATACAGACAAACTGGTATATTTAGTAGGAAGAAACGACGGATACAGACAAACTGGTATATTTAGTAGGAAGAAACGACGGATACAGACAAACTGGTATATTTAGTAGGAAGAAACGACGGATACAGACAAACTGGTATATTTAGTAGGAAGAAACGACGGATACAGACAAACTGGTATATTTAGTAGGAAGAAACGACGGATACAGACAAACTGGTATATTTAGTAGGAAGAAACGACGGATACAGACAAACTGGTATATTTAGTAGGAAGAAACGACGGATACAGACAAACTGGTATATTTAGTAGGAAGAAACGACGGATACAGACAAACTGGTATATTTAGTAGGAAGAAACGACGGATACAGACAAACTGGTATATTTAGTAGGAAGAAACGACGGATACAGACAAACTGGTATATTTAGTAGGAAGAAACGACGGATACAGACAAACTGGTATATTTAGTAGGAAGAAACGACGGATACAGACAAACTGGTATATTTAGTAGGAAGAAACGACGGATACAGACAAACTGGTATATTTAGTAGGAAGAAACGACGGATACAGACAAACTGGTATATTTAGTAGGAAGAAACGACGGATACAGACAAACTGGTATATTTAGTAGGAAGAAACGACGGATACAGACAAACTGGTATATTTAGTAGGAAGAAACGACGGATACAGACAAACTGGTATATTTAGTAGGAAGAAACGACGGATACAGACAAACTGGTATATTTAGTAGGAAGAAACGACGGATACAGACAACTGGTATATTTAGTAGGAAGAAACGACGGATACAGACAAACTGGTATATTTAGTAGGAAGAAACGACGGATACAGACAAACTGGTATATTTAGTAGGAAGAAACGACGGATACAGACAAACTGGTATATTTAGTAGGAAGAAACGACGGATACAGACAAACTGGTATATTTAGTAGGAAGAAACGACGGATGGTATATTTAGTAGGAAGAAACGACGGATACAGACAAACTGGTATATTTAGTAGGAAGAAACGACGGATACAGACAAACTGGTATATTTAGTAGGAAGAAACGACGGATACAGACAAACTGGTATATTTAGTAGGAAGAAACGACGGATACAGACAAACTGGTATATTTAGTAGGAAGAAACGACGGATACAGACAAACTGGTATATTTAGTAGGAAGAAACGACGGATACAGACAAACTGGTATATTTAGTAGGAAGAAACGACGGATACAGACAACCTGGTATATTTAGTAGGAAGAAACGACGGATACAGACAAACTGGATATATTTAGTAGGAAGAAACGACGGATACAGACAAACTGGTATATTTAGTAGGAAGAAACGACGGATACAGACAAACTGGTATATTTAGTAGGAAGAAACGACGGATACAGACGGTATATTTAGTAGGAAGAAACGACGGATACAGACAAACTGGTATATTTAGTAGGAAGAAACGACGGATACAGACAAACTGGTATATTTAGTAGGAAGAAACGACGGATACAGACAAACTGGTATATTTAGTAGGAAGAAACGACGGATACAGACAAACTGGTATATTTAGTAGGAAGAAACGACGGATACAGACAAACTGGTATATTTAGTAGGAAGAAACGACGGATACAGACAAACTGGTATATTTAGTAGGAAGAAACGACGGATACAGACAAACTGGTATATTTAGTAGGAAGAAACGACGGATACAGACAAACTGGTATATTTAGTAGGAAGAAACGACGGATACAGACAAACTGGTATATTTAGTAGGAAGAAACGACGGATACAGACAAACTGGTATATTTAGTAGGAAGAAACGACGGATACAGACAAACTGGTATATTTAGTAGGAAGAAACGACGGATACAGACAAACTGGTATATTTAGTAGGAAGAAACGACGGATACAGACAAACTGGTATATTTAGTAGGAAGAAACGACGGATACAGACAAACTGGTATATTTAGTAGGAAGAAACGACGGATACAGACAAACTGGTATATTTAGTAGGAAGAAACGACGGATACAGACAAACTGGTATATTTAGTAGGAAGAAACGACGGATACAGACAAACTGGTATATTTAGTAGGAAGAAACGACGGATACAGACAAACTGGTATATTTAGTAGGAAGAAACGACGGATACAGACAAACTGGTATATTTAGTAGGAAGAAACGACGGATACAGACAAACTGGTATATTTAGTAGGAAGAAACGACGGATACAGACAAACTGGTATATTTAGTAGGAAGAAACGACGGATACAGACAAACTGGTATATTTAGTAGGAAGAAACGACGGATACAGACAAACTGGTATATTTAGTAGGAAGAAACGACGGATACAGACAAACTGGTATATTTAGTAGGAAGAAACGACGGATACAGACAAACTGGTATATTTAGTAGGAAGAAACGACGGATACAGACAAACTGGTATATTTAGTAGGAAGAAACGACGGATACAGACAACCTGCTATATTTAGTAGGAAGAAACGACGGATACAGACAAACTGGTATATTTAGTAGGAAGAAACGACGGATACAGACAAACTGGTATATTTAGTAGGAAGAAACGACGGATACAGACAAACTGGTATATTTAGTAGGAAGAAACGACGGATACAGACAAACTGGTATATTTAGTAGGAAGAAACGACGGATACAGACAAACTGGTATATTTAGTAGGAAGAAACGACGGATACAGACAAACTGGTATATTTAGTAGGAAGAAACGACGGATACAGACAAACTGGTATATTTAGTAGGAAGAAACGACGGATACAGACAAACTGGTATATTTAGTAGGAAGAAACGACGGATACAGACAAACTGGTATATTTAGTAGGAAGAAACGACGGATACAGACAAACTGGTATATTTAGTAGGAAGAAACGACGGATACAGACAAACTGGTATATTTAGTAGGAAGAAACGACGGATACAGACAAACTGGTATATTTAGTAGGAAGAAACGACGGATACAGACAAACTGGTATATTTAGTAGGAAGAAACGACGGATACAGACAACTGGTATATTTAGTAGGAAGAAACGACGGATACAGACAAACTGGTATATTTAGTAGGAAGAAACGACGGATACAGACAAACTGGTATATTTAGTAGGAAGAAACGACGGATACAGACAAACTGGTATATTTAGTAGGAAGAAACGACGGATACAGACAAACTGGTATATTTAGTAGGAAGAAACGACGGATACAGACAAACTGGTATATTTAGTAGGAAGAAACGACGGATACAGACAAACTGGTATATTTAGTAGGAAGAAACGACGGATACAGACAAACTGGTATATTTAGTAGGAAGAAACGACGGATACAGACAAACTGGTATATTTAGTAGGAAGAAACGACGGATACAGACAACCTGGTATATTTAGTAGGAAGAAACGACGGATACAGACAAACTGGTATATTTAGTAGGAAGAAACGACGGATACAGACAAACTGGTATATTTAGTAGGAAGAAACGACGGATACAGACAAACTGGTATATTTAGTAGGAAGAAACGACGGATACAGACAAACTGGTATATTTAGTAGGAAGAAACGACGGATACAGACAAACTGGTATATTTAGTAGGAAGAAACGACGGATACAGACAAACTGGTATATTTAGTAGGAAGAAACGACGGATACAGACAAACTGGTATATTTAGTAGGAAGAAACGACGGATACAGACAAACTGGTATATTTAGTAGGAAGAAACGACGGATACAGACAAACTGGTATATTTAGTAGGAAGAAACGACGGATACAGACAAACTGGTATATTTAGTAGGAAGAAACGACGGATACAGACAAACTGGTATATTTAGTAGGAAGAAACGACGGATACAGACAAACTGGTATATTTAGTAGGAAGAAACGACGGATACAGACAAACTGGTATATTTAGTAGGAAGAAACGACGGATACAGACAAACTGGTATATTTAGTAGGAAGAAACGACGGATACAGACAAACTGGTATATTTAGTAGGAAGAAACGACGGATACAGACAAACTGGTATATTTAGTAGGAAGAAACGACGGATACAGACAAACTGGTATATTTAGTAGGAAGAAACGACGGATACAGACAAACTGGTATATTTAGTAGGAAGAAACGACGGATACAGACAAACTGGTATATTTAGTAGGAAGAAACGACGGATACAGACAAACTGGTATATTTAGTAGGAAGAAACGACGGATACAGACAAACTGGTATATTTAGTAGGAAGAAACGACGGATACAGACAAACTGGTATATTTAGTAGGAAGAAACGACGGATACAGACAAACTGGTATATTTAGTAGGAAGAAACGACGGATACAGACAAACTGGTATATTTAGTAGGAAGAAACGACGGATACAGACAAACTGGTATATTTAGTAGGAAGAAACGACGGATACAGACAAACTGGTATATTTAGTAGGAAGAAACGACGGATACAGACAAACTGGTATATTTAGTAGGAAGAAACGACGGATACAGACAAACTGGTATATTTAGTAGGAAGAAACGACGGATACAGACAAACTGGTATATTTAGTAGGAAGAAACGACGGATACAGACAAACTGGTATATTTAGTAGGAAGAAACGACGGATACAGACAAACTGGTATATTTAGTAGGAAGAAACGACGGATACAGACAAACTGGTATATTTAGTAGGAAGAAACGACGGATACAGACAAACTGGTATATTTAGTAGGAAGAAACGACGGATACAGACAAACTGGTATATTTAGTAGGAAGAAACGACGGATACAGACAAACTGGTATATTTAGTAGGAAGAAACGACGGATACAGACAAACTGGTATATTTAGTAGGAAGAAACGACGGATACAGACAAACTGGTATATTTAGTAGGAAGAAACGACGGATACAGACAAACTGGTATATTTAGTAGGAAGAAACGACGGATACAGACAAACTGGTATATTTAGTAGGAAGAAACGACGGATACAGACAAACTGGTATATTTAGTAGGAAGAAACGACGGATACAGACAAACTGGTATATTTAGTAGGAAGAAACGACGGATACAGACAACCTGCTATATTTAGTAGGAAGAAACGACGGATACAGACAAACTGGTATATTTAGTAGGAAGAAACGACGGATACAGACAAACTGGTATATTTAGTAGGAAGAAACGACGGATACAGACAAACTGGTATATTTAGTAGGAAGAAACGACGGATACAGACAAACTGGTATATTTAGTAGGAAGAAACGACGGATACAGACAAACTGGTATATTTAGTAGGAAGAAACGACGGATACAGACAAACTGGTATATTTAGTAGGAAGAAACGACGGATACAGACAAACTGGTATATTTAGTAGGAAGAAACGACGGATACAGACAAACTGGTATATTTAGTAGGAAGAAACGACGGATACAGACAAACTGGTATATTTAGTAGGAAGAAACGACGGATACAGACAAACTGGTATATTTAGTAGGAAGAAACGACGGATACAGACAAACTGGTATATTTAGTAGGAAGAAACGACGGATACAGACAAACTGGTATATTTAGTAGGAAGAAACGACGGATACAGACTGGTATATTTAGTAGGAAGAAACGACGGATACAGACAAACTGGTATATTTAGTAGGAAGAAACGACGGATACAGACAAACTGGTATATTTAGTAGGAAGAAACGACGGATACAGACAAACTGGTATATTTAGTAGGAAGAAACGACGGATACAGACAAACTGGTATATTTAGTAGGAAGAAACGACGGATACAGACAAACTGGTATATTTAGTAGGAAGAAACGACGGATACAGACAAACTGGTATATTTAGTAGGAAGAAACGACGGATACAGACAAACTGGTATATTTAGTAGGAAGAAACGACGGATACAGACAAACTGGTATATTTAGTAGGAAGAAACGACGGATACAGACAAACTGGTATATTTAGTAGGAAGAAACGACGGATACAGACAAACTGGTATATTTAGTAGGAAGAAACGACGGATACAGACAAACTGGTATATTTAGTAGGAAGAAACGACGGATACAGACAACCTGCTATATTTAGTAGGAAGAAACGACGGATACAGACAAACTGGTATATTTAGTAGGAAGAAACGACGGATACAGACAAACTGGTATATTTAGTAGGAAGAAACGACGGATACAGACAAACTGGTATATTTAGTAGGAAGAAACGACGGATACAGACAAACTGGTATATTTAGTAGGAAGAAACGACGGATACAGACAAACTGGTATATTTAGTAGGAAGAAACGACGGATACAGACAAACTGGTATATTTAGTAGGAAGAAACGACGGATACAGACAAACTGGTATATTTAGTAGGAAGAAACGACGGATACAGACAAACTGGTATATTTAGTAGGAAGAAACGACGGATACAGACAAACTGGTATATTTAGTAGGAAGAAACGACGGATACAGACAAACTGGTATATTTAGTAGGAAGAAACGACGGATACAGACAAACTGGTATATTTAGTAGGAAGAAACGACGGATACAGACAAACTGGTATATTTAGTAGGAAGAAACGACGGATACAGACAAACTGGTATATTTAGTAGGAAGAAACGACGGATACAGACAAACTGGTATATTTAGTAGGAAGAAACGACGGATACAGACAAACTGGTATATTTAGTAGGAAGAAACGACGGATACAGACAAACTGGTATATTTAGTAGGAAGAAACGACGGATACAGACAAACTGGTATATTTAGTAGGAAGAAACGACGGATACAGACAAACTGGTATATTTAGTAGGAAGAAACGACGGATACAGACAAACTGGTATATTTAGTAGGAAGAAACGACGGATACAGACAAACTGGTATATTTAGTAGGAAGAAACGACGGATACAGACAAACTGGTATATTTAGTAGGAAGAAACGACGGATACAGACAAACTGGTATATTTAGTAGGAAGAAACGACGGATACAGACAAACTGGTATATTTAGTAGGAAGAAACGACGGATACAGACAAACTGGTATATTTAGTAGGAAGAAACGACGGATACAGACAACCTGCTATATTTAGTAGGAAGAAACGACGGATACAGACAAACTGGTATATTTAGTAGGAAGAAACGACGGATACAGACAAACTGGTATATTTAGTAGGAAGAAACGACGGATACAGACAAACTGGTATATTTAGTAGGAAGAAACGACGGATACAGACAAACTGGTATATTTAGTAGGAAGAAACGACGGATACAGACAAACTGGTATATTTAGTAGGAAGAAACGACGGATACAGACAAACTGGTATATTTAGTAGGAAGAAACGACGGATACAGACAAACTGGTATATTTAGTAGGAAGAAACGACGGATACAGACAAACTGGTATATTTAGTAGGAAGAAACGACGGATACAGACAAACTGGTATATTTAGTAGGAAGAAACGACGGATACAGACAAACTGGTATATTTAGTAGGAAGAAACGACGGATACAGACAAACTGGTATATTTAGTAGGAAGAAACGACGGATACAGACAAACTGGTATATTTAGTAGGAAGAAACGACGGATACAGACAAACTGGTATATTTAGTAGGAAGAAACGACGGATACAGACAAACTGGTATATTTAGTAGGAAGAAACGACGGATACAGACAAACTGGTATATTTAGTAGGAAGAAACGACGGATACAGACAACGACTGGTATATTTAGTAGGAAGAAACGACGGATACAGACAAACTGGTATATTTAGTAGGAAGAAACGACGGATACAGACAAACTGATACAGTATATTTAGTAGGAAGAAACGACGGAACAGACGGATTTAGTAGGAAGAAACGACGGATACAGACAAACTGGTATATTTAGTAGGAAGAAACGACGGATACAGACAAACTGGTATATTTAGTAGGAAGAAACGACGGATACAGACAAACTGGTATATTTAGTAGGAAGAAACGACGGATACAGACAAACTGGTATATTTAGTAGGAAGAAACGACGGATACAGACAACGACTGGTATATTTAGTAGGAAGAAACGACGGATACAGACAAACTGGTATATTTAGTAGGAAGAAACGACGGATACAGACAACCTGCTATATTTAGTAGGAAGAAACGACGGATACAGACAAACTGGTATATTTAGTAGGAAGAAACGACGGATACAGACAAACTGGTATATTTAGTAGGAAGAAACGACGGATACAGACAAACTGGTATATTTAGTAGGAAGAAACGACGGATACAGACAAACTGGTATATTTAGTAGGAAGAAACGACGGATACAGACAAACTGGTATATTTAGTAGGAAGAAACGACGGATACAGACAAACTGGTATATTTAGTAGGAAGAAACGACGGATACAGACAAACTGGTATATTTAGTAGGAAGAAACGACGGATACAGACAAACTGGTATATTTAGTAGGAAGAAACGACGGATACAGACAACCTGCTATATTTAGTAGGAAGAAACGACGGATACAGACAAACTGGTATATTTAGTAGGAAGAAACGACGGATACAGACAACCTGGTATATTTAGTAGGAAGAAACGACGGATACAGACAAACTGGTATATTTAGTAGGAAGAAACGACGGATACAGACAAACTGGTATATTTAGTAGGAAGAAACGACGGATACAGACAAACTGGTATATTTAGTAGGAAGAAACGACGGATACAGACAAACTGGTATATTTAGTAGGAAGAAACGACGGATACAGACAAACTGGTATATTTAGTAGGAAGAAACGACGGATACAGACAAACTGGTATATTTAGTAGGAAGAAACGACGGATACAGACAAACTGGTATATTTAGTAGGAAGAAACGACGGATACAGACAAACTGGTATATTTAGTAGGAAGAAACGACGGATACAGACAAACTGGATACAGACAAACTGGTGTATTTAGTAGGAAGAAACGACGGATACAGACAAACTGGTATATTTAGTAGGAAGAAACGACGGATACAGACAAACTGGTATATTTAGTAGGAAGAAACGACGGATACAGACAAACTGGTATATTTAGTAGGAAGAAACGACGGATACAGACAAACTGGTATATTTAGTAGGAAGAAACGACGGATACAGACAAACTGGTATATTTAGTAGGAAGAAACGACGGATACAGACAAACTGGTATATTTAGTAGGAAGAAACGACGGATACAGACAAACTGGTATATTTAGTAGGAAGAAACGACGGATACAGACAAACTGGTATATTTAGTAGGAAGAAACGACGGATACAGACAAACTGGTATATTTAGTAGGAAGAAACGACGGATACAGACAAACTGGTATATTTAGTAGGAAGAAACGACGGATACAGACAAACTGGTATATTTAGTAGGAAGAAACGACGGATACAGACAAACTGGTATATTTAGTAGGAAGAAACGACGGATACAGACAAACTGGTATATTTAGTAGGAAGAAACGACGGATACAGACAAACTGGTATATTTAGTAGGAAGAAACGACGGATACAGACAAACTGGTATATTTAGTAGGAAGAAACGACGGATACAGACAAACTGGTATATTTAGTAGGAAGAAACGACGGATACAGACAAACTGGTATATTTAGTAGGAAGAAACGACGGATACAGACAAACTGGTATATTTAGTAGGAAGAAACGACGGATACAGACAAACTGGTATATTTAGTAGGAAGAAACGACGGATACAGACAAACTGGTATATTTAGTAGGAAGAAACGACGGATACAGACAAACTGGTATATTTAGTAGGAAGAAACGACGGATACAGACAAACTGGTATATTTAGTAGGAAGAAACGACGGATACAGACAAACTGGTATATTTAGTAGGAAGAAACGACGGATACAGACAAACTGGTATATTTAGTAGGAAGAAACGACGGATACAGACAAACTGGTATATTTAGTAGGAAGAAACGACGGATACAGACAACCTGCTATATTTAGTAGGAAGAAACGACGGATACAGACAAACTGGTATATTTAGTAGGAAGAAACGACGGATACAGACAAACTGGTATATTTAGTAGGAAGAAACGACGGATACAGACAAACTGGTATATTTAGTAGGAAGAAACGACGGATACAGACAAACTGGTATATTTAGTAGGAAGAAACGACGGATACAGACAAACTGGTATATTTAGTAGGAAGAAACGACGGATACAGACAAACTGGTATATTTAGTAGGAAGAAACGACGGATACAGACAAACTGGTATATTTAGTAGGAAGAAACGACGGATACAGACAAACTGGTATATTTAGTAGGAAGAAACGACGGATACAGACAACCTGCTATATTTAGTAGGAAGAAACGACGGATACAGACAAACTGGTATATTTAGTAGGAAGAAACGACGGATACAGACAAACTGGTATATTTAGTAGGAAGAAACGACGGATACAGACAAACTGGTATATTTAGTAGGAAGAAACGACGGATACAGACAAACTGGTATATTTAGTAGGAAGAAACGACGGATACAGACAAACTGGTATATTTAGTAGGAAGAAACGACGGATACAGACAAACTGGTATATTTAGTAGGAAGAAACGACGGATACAGACAAACTGGTATATTTAGTAGGAAGAAACGACGGATACAGACAAACTGGTATATTTAGTAGGAAGAAACGACGGATACAGACAAACTGGTATATTTAGTAGGAAGAAACGACGGATACAGACAAACTGGTATATTTAGTAGGAAGAAACGACGGATACAGACAAACTGGTATATTTAGTAGGAAGAAACGACGGATACAGACAAACTGGTATATTTAGTAGGAAGAAACGACGGATACAGACAACCTGCTATATTTAGTAGGAAGAAACGACGGATACAGACAAACTGGTATATTTAGTAGGAAGAAACGACGGATACAGACAAACTGGTATATTTAGTAGGAAGAAACGACGGATACAGACAAACGTATATTTAGTAGGAAGAAACGACGGATACAGACAAACTGGTATATTTAGTAGGAAGAAACGACGGATACAGACAAACTGGTATATTTAGTAGGAAGAAACGACGGATACAGGTATATTTAGTAGGAAGAAACGACGGATACAGACAAACTGGTATATTTAGTAGGAAGAAACGACGGATACAGACAAACTGGTATATTTAGTAGGAAGAAACGACGGATACAGACAAACTGGTATATTTAGTAGGAAGAAACGACGGATACAGACAAACTGGTATATTTAGTAGGAAGAAACGACGGATACAGACAAACTGGTATATTTAGTAGGAAGAAACGACGGATACAGACAAACTGGTATATTTAGTAGGAAGAAACGACGGATACAGACAACCTGCTATATTTAGTAGGAAGAAACGACGGATACAGACAAACTGGTATATTTAGTAGGAAGAAACGACGGATACAGACAAACTGGTATATTTAGTAGGAAGAAACGACGGATACAGACAAACTGGTATATTTAGTAGGAAGAAACGACGGATACAGACAAACTGGTATATTTAGTAGGAAGAAACGACGGATACAGACAAACTGGTATATTTAGTAGGAAGAAACGACGGATACAGACAAACTGGTATATTTAGTAGGAAGAAACGACGGATACAGACAAACTGGTATATTTAGTAGGAAGAAACGACGGATACAGACAAACTGGTATATTTAGTAGGAAGAAACGACGGATACAGACAAACTGGTATATTTAGTAGGAAGAAACGACGGATACAGACAAACTGGTATATTTAGTAGGAAGAAACGACGGATACAGACAAACTGGTATATTTAGTAGGAAGAAACGACGGATACAGACAAACTGGTATATTTAGTAGGAAGAAACGACGGATACAGACAAACTGGTATATTTAGTAGGAAGAAACGACGGATACAGACAAACTGGTATATTTAGTAGGAAGAAACGACGGATACAGACAAACTGGTATATTTAGTAGGAAGAAACGACGGATACAGACAAACTGGTATATTTAGTAGGAAGAAACGACGGATACAGACAAACTGGTATATTTAGTAGGAAGAAACGACGGATACAGACAAACTGGTATATTTAGTAGGAAGAAACGACGGATACAGACAAACTGGTATATTTAGTAGGAAGAAACGACGGATACAGACAAACTGGTATATTTAGTAGGAAGAAACGACGGATACAGACAAACTGGTATATTTAGTAGGAAGAAACGACGGATACAGACAAACTGGTATATTTAGTAGGAAGAAACGACGGATACAGACAAACTGGTATATTTAGTAGGAAGAAACGACGGATACAGACAAACTGGTATATTTAGTAGGAAGAAACGACGGATACAGACAAACTGGTATATTTAGTAGGAAGAAACGACGGATACAGACAAACTGGTATATTTAGTAGGAAGAAACGACGGATACAGACAAACTGGTATATTTAGTAGGAAGAAACGACGGATACAGACAACCTGCTATATTTAGTAGGAAGAAACGACGGATACAGACAAACTGGTATATTTAGTAGGAAGAAACGACGGAACAGATACAGACAAACTGGTATATTTAGTAGGAAGAAACGACGGATACAGACAAACTGGTATATTTAGTAGGAAGAAACGACGGATACAGACAAACTGGTATATTTAGTAGGAAGAAACGACGGATACAGACAAACTGGTATATTTAGTAGGAAGAAACGACGGATACAGACAAACTGGTATATTTAGTAGGAAGAAACGACGGATACAGACAAACTGGTATATTTAGTAGGAAGAAACGACGGATACAGACAAACTGGTATATTTAGTAGGAAGAAACGACGGATACAGACAAACTGGTATATTTAGTAGGAAGAAACGACGGATACAGACAAACTGGTATATTTAGTAGGAAGAAACGACGGATACAGACAAACTGGTATATTTAGTAGGAAGAAACGACGGATACAGACAAACTGGTATATTTAGTAGGAAGAAACGACGGATACAGACAAACTGGTATATTTAGTAGGAAGAAACGACGGATACAGACAAACTGGTATATTTAGTAGGAAGAAACGACGGATACAGACAAACTGGTATATTTAGTAGGAAGAAACGACGGATACAGACAACCTGCTATATTTAGTAGGAAGAAACGACGGATACAGACAAACTGGTATATTTAGTAGGAAGAAACGACGGATACAGACAAACTGGTATATTTAGTAGGAAGAAACGACGGATACAGACAAACTGGTATATTTAGTAGGAAGAAACGACGGATACAGACAAACTGGTATATTTAGTAGGAAGAAACGACGGATACAGACAAACTGGTATATTTAGTAGGAAGAAACGACGGATACAGACAAACTGGTATATTTAGTAGGAAGAAACGACGGATACAGACAAACTGGTATATTTAGTAGGAAGAAACGACGGATACAGACAACCTGCTATATTTAGTAGGAAGAAACGACGGATACAGACAAACTGGTATATTTAGTAGGAAGAAACGACGGATACAGACAACCTGCTATATTTAGTAGGAAGAAACGACGGATACAGACAAACTGGTATATTTAGTAGGAAGAAACGACGGATACAGACAAACTGGTATATTTAGTAGGAAGAAACGACGGATACAGACAAACTGGTATATTTAGTAGGAAGAAACGACGGATACAGACAAACTGGTATATTTAGTAGGAAGAAACGACGGATACAGACAAACTGGTATATTTAGTAGGAAGAAACGACGGATACAGACAAACTGGTATATTTAGTAGGAAGAAACGACGGATACAGACAAACTGGTATATTTAGTAGGAAGAAACGACGGATACAGACAAACTGGTATATTTAGTAGGAAGAAACGACGGATACAGACAAACTGGTATATTTAGTAGGAAGAAACGACGGATACAGACAAACTGGTATATTTAGTAGGAAGAAACGACGGATACAGACAAACTGGTATATTTAGTAGGAAGAAACGACGGATACAGACAAACTGGTATATTTAGTAGGAAGAAACGACGGATACAGACAAACTGGTATATTTAGTAGGAAGAAACGACGGATACAGACAAACTGGTATATTTAGTAGGAAGAAACGACGGATACAGACAAACTGGTATATTTAGTAGGAAGAAACGACGGATACAGACAAACTGGTATATTTAGTAGGAAGAAACGACGGATACAGACAACCTGCTATATTTAGTAGGAAGAAACGACGGATACAGACAAACTGGTATATTTAGTAGGAAGAAACGACGGATACAGACAAACTGGTATATTTAGTAGGAAGAAACGACGGATACAGACAAACTGGTATATTTAGTAGGAAGAAACGACGGATACAGACAAACTGGTATATTTAGTAGGAAGAAACGACGGATACAGACAAACTGGTATATTTAGTAGGAAGAAACGACGGATACAGACAAACTGGTATATTTAGTAGGAAGAAACGAAACAGACTGGTATATTTAGTAGGAAGAAACGACGGATACAGACAACTGGTATATTTAGTAGGAAGAAACGACGGATACAGACAAACTGGTATATTTAGTAGGAAGAAACGACGGATACAGACAAACTGGTATATTTAGTAGGAAGAAACGACGGATACAGACAAACTGGTATATTTAGTAGGAAGAAACGACGGATACAGACAAACTGGTATATTTAGTAGGGAAGAAACGACGGATACAGACAAACTGGTATATTTAGTAGGAAGAAACGACGGATACAGACAAACTGGTATATTTAGTAGGAAGAAACGACGGATACAGACAAACTGGTATATTTAGTAGGAAGAAACGACGGATACAGACAACCTGCTATATTTAGTAGGAAGAAACGACGGATACAGACAAACTGGTATATTTAGTAGGAAGAAACGACGGATACAGACAAACTGGTATATTTAGTAGGAAGAAACGACGGATACAGACAAACTGGTATATTTAGTAGGAAGAAACGACGGATACAGACAAACTGGTATATTTAGTAGGAAGAAACGACGGATACAGACAAACTGGTATATTTAGTAGGAAGAAACGACGGATACAGACAAACTGGTATATTTAGTAGGAAGAAACGACGGATACAGACAAACTGGTATATTTAGTAGGAAGAAACGACGGATACAGACAAACTGGTATATTTAGTAGGAAGAAACGACGGATACAGACAAACCTGGTATATTTAGTATATTTAGTAGGAAGAAACGACGGATACAGACAAACTGGTATATTTAGTAGGAAGAAACGACGGATACAGACAAACTGGTATATTTAGTAGGAAGAAACGACGGATACAGACAAACTGGTATATTTAGTAGGAAGAAACGACGGATACAGACAAACTGGTATATTTAGTAGGAAGAAACGACGGATACAGACAAACTGGTATATTTAGTAGGAAGAAACGACGGATACAGACAAACTGGTATATTTAGTAGGAAGAAACGACGGATACAGACAAACTGGTATATTTAGTAGGAAGAAACGACGGATACAGACAAACTGGTATATTTAGTAGGAAGAAACGACGGATACAGACAAACTGGTATATTTAGTAGGAAGAAACGACGGATACAGACAAACTGGTATATTTAGTAGGAAGAAACGACGGATACAGACAAACTGGTATATTTAGTAGGAAGAAACGACGGATACAGACAAACTGGTATATTTAGTAGGAAGAAACGACGGATACAGACAACTGCTATATTTAGTAGGAAGAAACGACGGATACAGACAAACTGGTATATTTAGTAGGAAGAAACGACGGATACAGACAAACTGCTATATTTAGTAGGAAGAAACGACGGATACAGACAACCTGCTATATTTAGTAGGAAGAAACGACGGATACAGACAAACTGCTATATTTAGTAGGAAGAAACGACGGATACAGACAACCTGGTATATTTAGTAGGAAGAAACGACGGATACAGACAAACTGGTATATTTAGTAGGAAGAAACGACGGATACAGACAGAAACTGGTATATTTAGTAGGAAGAAACGACGGATACAGACAAACTGGTATATTTAGTAGGAAGAAACGACGGATACAGACAAACTGGTATATTTAGTAGGAAGAAACGACGGATACAGACAAACTGGTATATTTAGTAGGAAGAAACGACGGATACAGACAAACTGGTATATTTAGTAGGAAGAAACGACGGATACAGACAAACTGGTATATTTAGTAGGAAGAAACGACGGATACAGACAAACTGCTATATTTAGTAGGAAGAAACGACGGATACAGACAAACTGATATATTTAGTAGGAAGAAACGACGGATACAGACAAACTGGTATATTTAGTAGGAAGAAACGACGGATACAGACAAACTGGTATATTTAGTAGGAAGAAACGACGGATACAGACAAACTGGTATATTTAGTAGGAAGAAACGACGGATACAGACAAACTGGTATATTTAGTAGGAAGAAACGACGGATACAGACAAACTGGTATATTTAGTAGGAAGAAACGACGGATACAGACAAACTGGTATATTTAGTAGGAAGAAACGACGGATACAGACAAACTGGTATATTTAGTAGGAAGAAACGACGGATACAGACAAACTGGTATATTTAGTAGGAAGAAACGACGGATACAGACAAACTGGTATATTTAGTAGGAAGAAACGACGGATACAGACAACCTGCTATATTTAGTAGGAAGAAACGACGGATACAGACAAACTGGTATATTTAGTAGGAAGAAACGACGGATACAGACAACCTGCTATATTTAGTAGGAAGAAACGACGGATACAGACAAACTGGTATATTTAGTAGGAAGAAACGACGGATACAGACAAACTGGTATATTTAGTAGGAAGAAACGACGGATACAGACAAACTGGTATATTTAGTAGGAAGAAACGACGGATACAGACAAACTGGTATATTTAGTAGGAAGAAACGACGGATACAGACAAACTGGTATATTTAGTAGGAAGAAACGACGGATACAGACAAACTGGTATATTTAGTAGGAAGAAACGACGGATACAGACAAACTGGTATATTTAGTAGGAAGAAACGACGGATACAGACAATACTGGTATATTTAGTAGGAAGAAACGACGGATACAGACAAACTGGTATATTTAGTAGGAAGAAACGACGGATACAGACAAACTGGTATATTTAGTAGGAAGAAACGACGGATACAGACAAACTGGTATATTTAGTAGGAAGAAACGACGGATACAGACAAACTGGTATATTTAGTAGGAAGAAACGACGGATACAGACAAACTGGTATATTTAGTAGGAAGAAACGACGGATACAGACTGGTATATTTAGTAGGAAGAAACGACGGATACAAACTGGTATATTTAGTAGGAAGAAACGACGGATACAGACAACCTGCTATATTTAGTAGGAAGAAACGACGGATACAGACAAACTGGTATATTTAGTAGGAAGAAACGACGGATACAGACAAACTGGTATATTTAGTAGGAAGAAACGACGGATACAGACAAACTGGTATATTTAGTAGGAAGAAACGACGGATACAGACAAACTGGTATATTTAGTAGGAAGAAACGACGGATACAGACAAACTGGTATATTTAGTAGGAAGAAACGACGGATACAGACAAACTGGTATATTTAGTAGGAAGAAACGACGGATACAGACAAACTGGTATATTTAGTAGGAAGAAACGACGGATACAGACAAACTGGTATATTTAGTAGGAAGAAACGACGGATACAGACAAACTGGTATATTTAGTAGGAAGAAACGACGGATACAGACAACCTGCTATATTTAGTAGGAAGAAACGACGGATTCAGACAACCTGCTATATTTAGTAGGAAGAAACGACGGATACAGACAAACTGGTATATTTAGTAGGAAGAAACGACGGATACAGACAAACCGATATATTTAGTAGGAAGAAACGACGGATACAGACAAACTGGTATATTTAGTAGGAAGAAACGACGGATACAGACAAACTGGTATATTTAGTAGGAAGAAACGACGGATACAGACAAACTGGTATATTTAGTAGGAAGAAACGACGGATACAGACAAACTGGTATATTTAGTAGGAAGAAACGACGGATACAGACAAACTGGTATATTTAGTAGGAAGAAACGACGGATACAGACAAACTGGTATATTTAGTAGGAAGAAACGACGGATACAGACAAACTGGTATATTTAGTAGGAAGAAACGACGGATACAGACAAACTGGTATATTTAGTAGGAAGAAACGACGGATACAGACAAACTGGTATATTTAGTAGGAAGAAACGACGGATACAGACAAACTGGTATATTTAGTAGGAAGAAACGACGGATACAGACAAACTGGTATATTTAGTAGGAAGAAACGACGGATACAGACAAACTGGTATATTTAGTAGGAAGAAACGACGGATACAGACAAACTGGTATATTTAGTAGGAAGAAACGACGGATACAGACAAACTGGTATATTTAGTAGGAAGAAACGACGGATACAGACAAACTGGTATATTTAGTAGGAAGAAACGACGGATACAGACAAACTGGTATATTTAGTAGGAAGAAACGACGGATACAGACAAACTGGTATATTTAGTAGGAAGAAACGACGGATACAGACAAACTGGTATATTTAGTAGGAAGAAACGACGGATACAGACAAACTGGTATATTTAGTAGGAAGAAACGACGGATACAGACAACCTGGTATATTTAGTAGGAAGAAACGACGGATACAGACAAACTGGTATATTTAGTAGGAAGAAACGACGGATACAGACAAACTGGTATATTTAGTAGGAAGAAACGACGGATACAGACACAACTGGTATATTTAGTAGGAAGAAACGACGGATACAGACAAACTGGTATATTTAGTAGAAGAAACGACGGATACAGACAAACTGGTATATTTAGTAGGAAGAAACGACGGATACAGACAAACTGGTATATTTAGTAGGAAGAAACGACGGATACAGACAAACTGGTATATTTAGTAGGAAGAAACGACGGATACAGACAAACTGGTATATTTAGTAGGAAGAAACGACGGATACAGACAAACTGGTATATTTAGTAGGAAGAAACGACGGATACAGACAAACTGGTATATTTAGTAGGAAGAAACGACGGATACAGACAAACTGGTATATTTAGTAGGAAGAAACGACGGATACAGACAAACTGGTATATTTAGTAGGAAGAAACGACGGATACAGACAAACTGGTATATTTAGTAGGAAGAAACGACGGATACAGACAAACTGGTATATTTAGTAGGAAGAAACGACGGATACAGACAAACTGGTATATTTAGTAGGAAGAAACGACGGATACAGACAAACTGGTATATTTAGTAGGAAGAAACGACGGATACAGACAAACTGGTATATTTAGTAGGAAGAAACGACGGATACAGACAAACTGGTATATTTAGTAGGAAGAAACGACGGATACAGACAAACTGGTATATTTAGTAGGAAGAAACGACGGATACAGACAAACTGGTATATTTAGTAGGAAGAAACGACGGATACAGACAAACTGGTATATTTAGTAGGAAGAAACGACGGATACAGACAAACTGGTATATTTAGTAGGAAGAAACGACGGATACAGACAAACTGGTATATTTAGTAGGAAGAAACGACGGATACAGACAAACGACGGGTATATTTAGTAGGAAGAAACGACGGATACAGACAAACTGGTATATTTAGTAGGAAGAAACGACGGATACAGACAAACTGCTATATTTAGTAGGAAGAAACGACGGATACAGACAAACTGGTATATTTAGTAGGAAGAAACGACGGATACAGACAAACTGGTATATTTAGTAGGAAGAAACGACGGATACAGACAAACTGGTATATTTAGTAGGAAGAAACGACGGATACAGACAAACTGGTATATTTAGTAGGAAGAAACGACGGATACAGACAAACTGGTATATTTAGTAGGAAGAAACGACGGATACTGGTATATTTAGTAGGAAGAAACGACGGATACAGACAAACTGGTATATTTAGTAGGAAGAAACGACGGATACAGACAACCTGCTATATTTAGTAGGGAAGAAACGACGGATACAGACAAACTGGTATATTTAGTAGGAAGAAACGACGGATACAGACAACCTGGTATATTTAGTAGGAAGAAACGACGGATACAGACAACCTGGTATATTTAGTAGGAAGAAACGACGGATACAGACAAACTGGTATATTTAGTAGGAAGAAACGACGGATACAGACAAACTGGTATATTTAGTAGGAAGAAACGACGGATACAGACAAACTGGTATATTTAGTAGGAAGAAACGACGGATACAGACAAACTGGTATATTTAGTAGGAAGAAACGACGGATACAGACAAACTGGTATATTTAGTAGGAAGAAACGACGGATACAGACAAACTGGTATATTTAGTAGGAAGAAACGACGGATACAGACAAACTGGTATATTTAGTAGGAAGAAACGACGGATACAGACAAACTGGTATATTTAGTAGGAAGAAACGACGGATACAGACAAACTGGTATATTTAGTAGGAAGAAACGACGGATACAGACAATACTGGTATATTTAGTAGGAAGAAACGACGGATACAGACAAACTGGTATATTTAGTAGGAAGAAACGACGGATACAGACAAACTGGTATATTTAGTAGGAAGAAACGACGGATACAGACAAACTGGTATATTTAGTAGGAAGAAACGACGGATACAGACAAACTGGTATATTTAGTAGGAAGAAACGACGGATACAGACAAACTGGTATATTTAGTAGGAAGAAACGACGGATACAGACAAACTGGTATATTTAGTAGGAAGAAACGACGGATACAGACAAACTGGTATATTTAGTAGGAAGAAACGACGGATACAGACAAACTGGTATATTTAGTAGGAAGAAACGACGGATACAGACAAACTGCTATATTTAGTAGGAAGAAACGACGGATACAGACAAACTGGTATATTTAGTAGGAAGAAACGACGGATACAGACAACCTGGTATATTTAGTAGGAAGAAACGACGGATACAGACAAACTGGTATATTTAGTAGGAAGAAACGACGGATACAGACAACCTGCTATATTTAGTAGGAAGAAACGACGGATACAGACAAACTGGTATATTTAGTAGGAAGAAACGACGGATACAGACAAACTGGTATATTTAGTAGGAAGAAACGACGGATACAGACAAACTGGTATATTTAGTAGGAAGAAACGACGGATACAGACAAACTGGTATATTTAGTAGGAAGAAACGACGGATACAGACAAACTGGTATATTTAGTAGGAAGAAACGACGGATACAGACAAACTGGTATATTTAGTAGGAAGAAACGACGGATACAGACAAACTGGTATATTTAGTAGGAAGAAACGACGGATACAGACAAACTGGTATATTTAGTAGGAAGAAACGACGGATACAGACAAACTGGTATATTTAGTAGGAAGAAACGACGGATACAGACAAACTGGTATATTTAGTAGGAAGAAACGACGGATACAGACAAACTGCTATATTTAGTAGGAAGAAACGACGGATACAGACAAACTGGTATATTTAGTAGGAAGAAACGACGGATACAGACAAACTGGTATATTTAGTAGGAAGAAACGACGGATACAGACAAACTGGTATATTTAGTAGGAAGAAACGACGGATACAGACAAACTGGTATATTTAGTAGGAAGAAACGACGGATACAGACAACCTGGTATATTTAGTAGGAAGAAACGACGGATACAGACAAACTGGTATATTTAGTAGGAAGAAACGACGGATACAGACAAACTGGTATATTTAGTAGGAAGAAACGACGGATACAGACAAACTGGTATATTTAGTAGGAAGAAACGACGGATACAGACAAACTGGTATATTTAGTAGGAAGAAACGACGGATACAGACAAACTGGTATATTTAGTAGGAAGAAACGACGGATACAGACAAACTGGTATATTTAGTAGGAAGAAACGACGGATACAGACAAACTGGTATATTTAGTAGGAAGAAACGACGGATACAGACAAACTGGTATATTTAGTAGGAAGAAACGACGGATACAGACAAACTGGTATATTTAGTAGGAAGAAACGACGGATACAGACAAACTGGTATATTTAGTAGGAAGAAACGACGGATACAGACAACCTGCTATATTTAGTAGGAAGAAACGACGGATACAGACAAACTGGTATATTTAGTAGGAAGAAACGACGGATACAGACAACCTGCTATATTTAGTAGGATGAAACGACGGATTCAGACAACCTGCTATATTTAGTAGGATGAAACGACGGATTCAGACAACCTGCTATATTTAGTAGGAAGAAACGACGGATACAGACAAACTGGTATATTTAGTAGGAAGAAACGACGGATACAGACAACCTGGTATATTTAGTAGGAAGAAACGACGGATACAGACAAACTGGTATATTTAGTAGGAAGAAACGACGGATACAGACAAACTGGTATATTTAGTAGGAAGAAACGACGGATACAGACAAACTGGTATATTTAGTAGGAAGAAACGACGGATACAGACAAACTGGTATATTTAGTAGGAAGAAACGACGGATACAGACAAACTGGTATATTTAGTAGGAAGAAACGACGGATACAGACAAACTGGTATATTTAGTAGGAAGAAACGACGGATACAGACAAACTGGTATATTTAGTAGGAAGAAACGACGGATACAGACAAACTGGTATATTTAGTAGGAAGAAACGACGGATACAGACAAACTGCTATATTTAGTAGGAAGAAACGACGGATACAGACAAACTGGTATATTTAGTAGGAAGAAACGACGGATACAGACAACCTGGTATATTTAGTAGGAAGAAACGACGGATACAGACAAACTGGTATATTTAGTAGGAAGAAACGACGGATACAGACAAACTGGTATATTTAGTAGGAAGAAACGACGGATACAGACAAACTGGTATATTTAGTAGGAAGAAACGACGGATACAGACAAACTGGTATATTTAGTAGGAAGAAACGACGGATACAGACAAACTGGTATATTTAGTAGGAAGAAACGACGACGGATACAGACAAACTGGTATATTTAGTAGGAAGAAACGACGGATACAGACAAACTGGTATATTTAGTAGGAAGAAACGACGGATACAGACAAACTGGTATATTTAGTAGGAAGAAACGACGGATACAGACAAACTGGTATATTTAGTAGGAAGAAACGACGGATACAGACAAACTGGTATATTTAGTAGGAAGAAACGACGGATACAGACAAACTGGTATATTTAGTAGGAAGAAACGACGGATACAGACAAACTGGTATATTTAGTAGGAAGAAACGACGGATACAGACAAACTGGTATATTTAGTAGGAAGAAACGACGGATACAGACAAACTGGTATATTTAGTAGGAAGAAACGACGGATACAGACAAACTGGTATATTTAGTAGGAAGAAACGACGGATACACTTAATTTTTTGTGTAACAGTATTTTTACAACTTGAAAATCGATACCAAGAAGATAAATTATACTGCACGACCTTAATTGTTTGTTTGTTTTGAATTTCATGGAAAGTTACTCGATCTACCTTAATTATGAGACGAGTGGTTCCAGCTTGTAAGGCATAAAAAAGTGAGGAACTTGGTTGTATTTTGTTGTCAGAACACGAAAGTGCACGTGAATACTGTACCTTCTATCGTGCACAAACCGGAGTTACTAATGATGTGGAAATACCCATATTCACGTTTTGAGAAAGGATAATCGACAAGTAAAAGACCCGGATTTTAGCTTTGTAGCTGCTCACTAAAGTTTGTCGTTTCAATACTTTAAAGACATTAACAATGATTCATTAAAGCGAATAGAAAATATTGTTTTGTTGTAGTTGAGCGCAAAGTAACACAATGAGTGTTCTGTTCTGTACTCCCCAAGAGTATCGATGGCCAAGCGCGTTAAGGCCTTTGACTCGTAATGCGAGGGTCGCGGGTTCGAATCCCGCTCGCCCTTTCAGCCATGTGGACGTTATATGTGACGGTCAATCCCACTATGCGTTAGTAAAAGAGTAGCCCAAGAGTTGTCAGTGGGTGGTAATGACTAGCTGCCTTCTCTGTAGTCTTACACTGCTAAATTAAGGACGGCTAGCGCAGATAGCCCTCGTGTAGCTTTGCGCAAATTTCAAAACAAACAAACAACCCAAGAGTATCGACACCCGGTTTTTCGTGTTCTAAGTTTTGATACTAGCTGCTACAGTGTCGGGGATTTGTTGGGTTTGTGTGTAGCCATGTTAAAACTCACAGTATTAGTTATATCGGTGAAACGTTACTTGTAATTCAGTGATGTTTCTGCCAAAAAACTGCAAAACAAATTAACTTAAATAGTCGTTATCGTAGTTGAGGTAAGTTGCTTTTTGACAAAAAAACACGAGTATTTGTTGTGCTGTAAGTTTTATAAGTTGATTCTGCAGATGAATGTATCTAATTGATTGTGTCACGTTAACGTCATTATTCTAAAAGTAATATGTGACAGTACATTAGATGTGTTATTGTGTAACACAGAACCTTGTGGTAAAAGTCTTAAGTACAAATTCTCGCTTTCGGTTCTACGAAAGCACAATTCATGCGGCCCGTATTTATGAACTTATTTAGAAATGTTTCTACACGTGCTCCTCGTAACACGTGATTAGTAATTGTTGTGTAATAAAAGAGACAGATAGATTAAACTATATCTGGGATTAAAAAGAACTGTAAAATGAGAGATACAGTCAGGTTTTCTCTGGAAACCACCATGAACACTGTTACCATCGTTATAATACTGTTTGTTGTGACGAGTGAAGGTAAGGTTATGGTATAAAGCACGATAAAACTAACAGATCGATTAGTAAGTTAATATATTTTATAAGTTTAACGTTAATATAAATATAATTACAGAAACGTAATCAAACGATTCTTTTAAATGCATTTTTCTTGGGTAATGACCAATTCTTCGACACGAAAATGATGCATTCACTAGCAGAAAGAGACGACTATTGGACGAAAATCTTTATTGGCGTAACGACAGAGTTAAAAGCGAATCTGAAGGTTGCCAGTTTTTAAATTATCCAGTCGTTCACACCAGTCGTGGGTGCAAACATAGATCAACGACTGGATTATTCGAGACCTTCTCGAAGCTTATTAAACAAAGGGTCTCAGAAGTTTGATCTTGGTAGGATTGAGTGAGATAAGCAATATAGACTAGCTGTTATTTGTTGAACTTAAATTAATATCACAGCTAATAAACGTAAAGGTGAGCTTTACTTTATAGGTCCATTTACTGACAGAAGTACAGAGCTAATGAAATTAAAATCTGTAGTCAGACATAGAAGTATTATCACCTAGCATTTGTGGACCAAATTATTAACTATTCTTAAGAGTAACATCTTTAATTATAATAACTTGTTAGTTGACACAACCACTGAGAAGATGTGGTACTCGTGTTAGATTACATAGCCATCTAGAAGCTGTGGTACTCGTGTTAGATTACATAGCCATCTAGAAGCTGTGGTACTCGTGATAGATTACATAACCATTGAGAAGATGTGGTACTCGTGTTAGATGACATAATAACCTAGAAGCTGTGGTACTTGTGTTTGATGACACAATACCTAGAAGCTGTGGTACTTGTGTTAGATGACATGAACACCTAGAAGCTGTGGTACTTGTGTTTGATGACACAATACCTAGAAGCTGTGGTACTTGTGTTAGATGACATGAACACCTAGAAGCTGTCGTACTTGTGTTTGATGACACAATACCTAGAAGCTGTGGTACTTGTGTTAGATGACATGAACACCTAGAAGCTGTGGTACTTGTGTTTGATGACACAATACCTAGAAGCTGTGGTACTTGTGTTAGATGACATGAACACCTAGAAGCTGTCGTACTCGTGTTAGATGGCATAACCACGAGAAGATACGGTACTCAACATCTAACACTTTAAATGCGAATGTATTTCATGCCAAAATTTATTCCCAACTTTGAAGTCATAAATTAAAAATATTTCTTATAAGTTACGCCATAGTGTTTTCTAGTATGAAATTATCATTAGCTAAGTTACATAAGTCATTGTTAATTACTATATCGGTCATAACCAACGTTGTCGTAGTTTATTAGTATTGTTGGACATACTCGAGGCTAATCGCGTTTGTATTTGGAATTGTACAGAATATTTTGCTTGTGATGAGATTGTTGGCATATGTAATTAAACTTGATGACTGTTTACACTATTTCTAGCTTTTCACGACATAGAACAAAACGCAGAATGTGAGAGATGTTGCTGTTTATATGAACAACTTTTTATTGACCTGAAAGATGGTTATACTGAGGGATCAGTTGAAGGTATCAAAGTCATTAACAACATAGATCAATTAGTAAATTCGAAATCATCCTGTAGAAGGTATGCTAAAGTTGAAGTTAATTTTACTCGTCTTGAATGTGACTACTGCTTGACCAGTCCAGCATGTGGTCGAAAAATGCTGAAGATTGACTTGATACTAGACCAAGGCGTTTCCGCCACTGGATGGCTCTTTAATGTCGGTGACAGCGCCACCAACAACGGCTACGGTGGTGATGCGTCAACCCAGTCCAAGGACGCCGAAATTCAAGGTTTGGTACCCAATATTGGCGTCTATAAAAACGATGATTGCTCATCAGGTCTACTGGAAACAATGTCTGGAGCTCTTGAACAGCCTAATGTGAAACGGGTTAGGATTTATGTCAGCAATATGTACGTCCGTGTGCAGAATGATATGAACTTCGACAAGGAAATCAATTCCTGTTTGGGTTGTCGTGCTCTTTTTGCTTTGGCCGGACAGACAGATTCACAAGGACCTCCTAACGAAACCATCTTCGTGGCCCTGAATGGTGTTATTCGTTATACAGAGAAACGTACTGGAACTGGAGTTTGTAAGGTTATCCTCTCGTGGGCTTGCCCCTGTTAACTTTACAAGATGTCAGATGAAAAATAACCCGATTCTTGATATTACCAGCAATCAGCATTACTACTGCACGTGAAGTTCACAAGTTTTAATTGTCCAAGTATTTTGATATTCGTGTGATATTCTGTTAAGATGGAATAAAATAAACTTATTCGCATGAACTGAAAAGTGTGTGTTGAATATTTTCTGATAAAAACTTGTTCACCAAACCCTGAAATATCCATCATGCAATTTACACATATATTCACACTATATAATTCTTCAGTGCTATTATAAATAACAATATGTAACAGAATTTTTACTTGTTCCTGGGCAGTTTGTTTTTGGGTTTTTTTAATTTCGCACAAAGCTACTCGAGGGCTATTGCGCTAGCCGTCCCTAATTTAGCAGTGTAAGACTAGAGGGAAGGCAGCTTGTCATCACCACCCACCGCCAACTCTTGGGCTACTCTTTTACCAACGAATAGTGGGATTGACCGTCACACTATAACGCCCCCACGGCTGGGAGGGCGAGCATGTTTGGCGCGACGGGGATGCGAACCCGCGACCCTCGAATTACGAGTCGCACGCCTTAACACGCTTGGCCATTCCTGTGCAGAAAGTGTTATTTCCCAATTACTTATGCCTAAAGTTAATGGAAAAAAACCTATTTTTCTCTTCAAACTTTGCTTTTGTGACCTGGAGCATATAACAAAAACATGATGGGAGACTATATTTGGAGGATGATACGTGAAAGTAATTTACATTACAGTCGCAAATTTCGAAACACTACTCACTTCTAAACATTTCTGTATAACTTTAGTATAAATACATGTAAATCTTGATTTATATGTTGTTTTATTCTGACCTTATGTAAATGGAAATGTCTAAATTTGACCGTTTTTACATAGAAAATAGGTTAATTTCTAAATTTCATTATCCAGGTCACAAAAGTAAAGTTTGAAGTGAATAATGGTCATTTTCAGTGCTTTTACAACATAAGTAATTAAGAAATAACACATACTATCCAGGAACATAATTTGTGTTACATATCGGGACACATATCCTGTTAACATCATGGATCACCAACAGCAGTTATCACTAACGTAAAGGGCAATCACACTGATAAAAAACACTAAATCTTGTTTGGAAGGCTCAATTTGGATAGCAGGTTTGGAAGCACAGTTGACATTTTTCTATTAGCTACTTGAAATAGTTTTGATATCCATTTCAAATAATTAAGATTTCATAAGAACCACAGAGATTGGAGTTCCATTAAAACGATTTTGAATCAGCAGACGAAAAAGCTACGTGACAATATCAGCCGATATAAAATCGTAGTGGAACTGAATGTATCAGAACTATATTTTGCCTTTTTTTTATGTATCGTAGGTAGTGCGGTGCCTACCGAAATTAAGGCTCTCTAGTGGCACAGTGATGTATCTGCGGACTTACAACGCTAAAAACCGGGTTTCAATACCCGTTGTGGGCAGAGCACAGATAGTTCATTGTGTAGCTTTGTGCTTAATTCAAAACAACAACAACTGAAATTAGGTCATTTTTGAAAATAATATTTAATACCTCTATACGACCTGAAATATCCATACATTTAGATAATAAAGTAGTGTTCAATTTAAATACTCAGAATTTCCAAGAGGCATTGAAAAGCAAAAGCTTATGAATGACAAAACACGGTAATAATGAATTTCGTCTGTAGAATTTAGTTTCACAAAAAGTGGAAACAATTGTTAAATGTAAAGTAGAAGAGGACATTTGTGTTGTGACGGCCGCATGGATCTAAGTCCGATGTTTAGCATTACGAGTTCACAAGTTTACTGTTGAGCCACCTGGTGGCAAGTGGAAAACCATTTGCTTGTGTATAAATGTAAACTAAACAACAGACTGTTTGTAAAGTTCACACTGCGAGTTTGGAACTCCGTTGTTTGGTGTTATCAAACATCAAGCTTATTCCTGAGCGCCCCTCAGTGGTTTGAAAGAGACAAGAAAGACCCCGAGCGTTTCACGTTAAGGAAATTAATTTTTTGTTACGTATTTGTAAACACGTTTAATTCCAAGAGAACACAGTATGAGAAAGAACACATAATTAAGAGGCGTGAGAGAAACAAGCTGAATTTATAAAATTGTATTAAACGTAATTAAATAATAAAGTTTGGAAAAGGTTAAATGTATTTGACAAAAGACCACTCTCAATCACTCCCCCTAGTGGTATGTCTGCAGAAACACACCGCTAAAAATTAGGTTTCAATACTCGTGGTGGGCAGAGCACAGATAGCCCTTTGTGTAGCTTTGTGCTTAATTCAAAACAAGCATAAGGTCATAAGGTCAGAATTGAAGAAAACGGCCAGAACTAACATCAAAGCTTGTCTAATCCTACAATTGACCAATCAAACAGGCGCATATATCGTTTACTACATTATCTTACAATAAAAAAAAAATGTTTTTTGAACAGTGGTGCGATTATTCTGTTCTATTCTTCGCACTTGTAAAAGTTGTAACTTTTGTAAATTAACACTCCAAAATACGTAAACTGAGAAATAAATTGTTAAATGTTTACGACAGTTCTATCTTCCAACGTGGCCGTTGCTTCTGTGATTACGAAATGATCATTTACATTGAAAGAAACAAATCCCGAATTATCTGCTTAGTTCAGCGCCAAAATGGTGCATATAAAAATACAAATGTAATTTAAACCAAAGAGTGGTAAAGTTCATAATGCTAACATACCATATGCTCAGAAATTATTGGTAATGGGTAGAAATTTAAGAGTATCATATATACCTAGGAAGGAATCATTGATAACGCATGTCAACCGCTTTATTCAGTGTTATAGTGTTAGAATTTTATATGCAAAAACGGCTCGTTTGGGCTGAGAAAACACTTTTACATAGAAGAGCGAACAACGTTTCGACCTTCTTCGGTCATTTGTGAACCTGACGATGACCGAAGAAGGTCGATACGTTGTTCGCTCTTCTATGTAAAAGTGTTTTCTCAGCCCAAACGAGCCGTTTTTGCATATAAATTTCTCAACAAGTGGGTTTCTCGTCATCACTGATAGTGTTAGAATGTTCACTATGTTTATTGTTAGTTTTATGCACAGCCTTCTTTATACCAGTTAAGTATATCGAAGACAGTTACTTCATATTTTGCTTAACTGTTTATTGTTCCTTTACTTTTGTTGTAAAGATTGTTTACATTGTTAACTTAATATATATATACAGTGGTATCTCGGTTCTCGAACTTGATCCGTTCCAGAAGGCTGTTCGAAAACCGAATCAAATTTTCCCATAAGAAATACTGCAAATTAAGTTAATCCGTTACAGACCTCCGAAAATTATGCATTATGAAGCATTTTAAGTAAAAATATTGCTTATTTATACCTGTATAATAATACTTACATGTCAACCACAAAAACTATATACAATAAAAAAACAATAAATGAACATTCAACTGCACTTTACCTGTGCTGAGGAGAGCTGATGACGTAAGTGAAAGGTGGTGAGGAACGTGGAGAGTATGAGGGTTATTATTGTTTGGAAGGGGAGTCACCTTCCATAAAAACGTCAGGTAACTCTCCTTCTGGGGTTCTGTCTCTTTGCACCGCTACAACCTGCTGGAGACTCACTGGACCTAATGAGGTTTGTTTCTGCCTGGCACCCTCCCCATGTCTCACCACACTATGTATGCCACTTCTCTTCCTAAATTTTTCAAACCACCCCCTACTAGCCTTAAAGGCATCACTTGTGTCAGCATTCATTCCAGTGGTGTTTTTCAGGAGGTCAGCATGCACCAACTTTGCTTTCTCACAAGACCCCGCTAGTACAGTGGTATGTCTACAGATTTACAACGCTAAAATCAGGGGTTCGATTCCCCTCGGTGGGCTCAGCAGATAGCCCAGTGTGGCTTTGCTATAAGAGAAACACACACAAACACACGCTTTCTCACAAATGATGGTCTCAGAAATGTTATCACCAGATAACTGTTTTTCGTTTACCCAAATCAATAACAGTTTTTCTACCTCTTCCACTGTTTGTGATCTTTGTTTCGTAAGCATTGTCACTCCTTATGCAACATCAGCTCCTTTGATTACCTCTTTATTTTTCAGTATGGTGCAGACTGTAGACTTCACCATACCAAACTGTGTAGCAAGGTTAAACACGCGAACACCACTCTCATACTTCGCTATGAGATTTTTTTTCACCTCTATTGTGGCTCTAACAACTTTTCTTTTTGGTTTGCTACTTTTATTATACTTCTTTGACCCCATAGTGTCTTATTTAATCAGAATATTTAGAAAAACAACAAAAAGAAAAACAAGAACATTCACAGCAGATTTTAGTGAGGGTGTGGACTGAGCGACAGGTGAGGGTAAAACGTTTTGGGCTAAAAATGGTCGAAGGGTCGTTCGGGTTATATCGGGGGTTCGGGCTACGACTGCTTGGCTCGGGAACCGAGTTTATGTTTGACAACCGAGACACTGTTTTCTCAAACAATATGTTCGAACACCGAATTGTTCGAGAACCGAGGTACCACTGTATTTTGTGCCAACATAAATTTTTGTTTGCTGGCCAAATCCCGAGAGATAATATTGGGTTTACGGCCGAAAATATTGTTAACAACCAGAGTACCCAACTAATGAAATATAAAAAAGTGTACTTAATTTGATATTCTGAGAGTAAAATTTAGTGTCTCCTGGCCCGGCATGGCAAGGTGGGTTAAGGCACTCGACTCGTAATCCGAGGGTTGCAGATTTGAGTCCCCATCACACGTGCTCATCTTTCAGCCATGGCATGGCCAGGTGGTTCGGACGCTTGACTCGTAATCTGACGGTTGGGGGGTTCGAATCCCCCGTCACACCAAACATGCTAGACCTTTCAATTATGGGGTTGTTATAAATTGCGATCAATCTCACTATTCGTTGGTAAAAGAGTAGCTCACGACTTGGCAGTAGGTTGTGGTGACTAGCTGCCTTCCGTCTCGTCTTACACTGCTAAATTAGAGACGACTAGCGCAAACAGCCCTCGTGTAGCTTTGCGCGAAATTCAAAACAAACAAACAGTGTCTACTATACCGCTAATTTATAGGAAAAGAAGCTTTCCAAAGCATGTAGGTAAAAACGGATAATACATGATGTTTATTAGAAATATTCATAGTATATAACTCGTCCATTATTTTAACATAGAGACAAGAGATTTCCTGTAATATTTCTATCACATGGACATTTTAATAAGTTACTGCTTTTATGCAGAAATAAAATTGATATTGAAATGCGTACTATTGAATGAGGGGCTGATTCTTCTCGGTGGACACGGCCTTGACGTGCCTATGCTATGAAAATAAACACACGCTATATTCCTGTATAACTGGCAAGTATTTTAATCGGTATTTATTCTATTCAAATAACTGTTTTCGTAAACAGTTTTGGTGTACATTTCCGCCAGGTGGTTCCATATAGCTTAGATCTGAAATATGAACAAACAAAACAGAGAAAGTGGAATAGATAAAGTACGGAAGGAAATGAATGTATGTTGACACTGAATAATAAAACATAGTTTTGTGTTTAACATGCTATATAAGACAAGGGATAGGTTCAGCTTTCCCAAGTTCCTTTAGAAATCACCATGAAGACTGTCACCATCATTGCAACACTGCTTCTTATGACCATTGAAGGTAAAGTTAACTTTTGCTGTTTTTTTAAATAATGTTTAGCTGCTATAAAGCACAAAAAACCTAACAGAATCAGGTGGAAATAAATATATTTTACAAGATTAATGTTAATATAAATATAGTATTTACAGAAACTCAATCTAACGCGTCTTTTAAAAAGCAAGTTTTGGGAGGAAACGGACAACAATACTTCATCATCAAAATGATTCATTCTCTAGCTGAGTTACGATGTTGACTGCTTGGTTAGCCTGAAAACATGATGTTCGCTATGTAGGGGACATTTTATAATTTTTTAGATACAGAATGAATACCACAGGTCTTTCACCAAACAGAAACACAAGTTTTATGTATTAACACTGAATTATTTAGCGCACAGATTGAAGATTTTTATGTACAGCCCTCAAAATGCACGTAGCGTGAATATTTGAGTGGTTTATACAGGTTTACAGCATTCATTGGTTTTATCACACTTTCGTTTAAATTTTTATTATATACAGTTGATAAGAGATTTATTAATTTTATAATGCGATATCACGTCATTAGCTAAGTTACCTAAGTTATTGTTAATTACTATATCGGCCATAACCAAGGTTGTCGTAGTTTATTAGTATTGTTGGACTTACTCGAGGCTAATCGTGTTTGTATTTGGAATTGTACAGAATATTTTGCTTGTGATGAGATTGTTGGCATATGTAATTAAACTTGATGACTGTTTACACTGTTTCTAGCTATTCAGGACACACCACAAAACTTAGAATGTGAGAGATGTTGCTGTTTATCTGAACAACTTTCTGTTGACCTGAAAGATGGTTTTACTGAGGGATCAGTTGAAGGTATCAAAGTTATTAACAATATGGATCAATCAGTAAACTTGAAATCATCCTGTAGAAGGTATGCTAAAGTTGAAGTTAATTTTACGCGTCTTGAATGTGACTACTGCTTGGCGAGTCCAGCATGTGGTCGAAAAATGCTGAAGATTGACTTGATACTAGACCAAGACGTTTCCGCCACTGGATGGCTCTTTAATGTCGGTGACAGCGCCACCAACAACGGCTACGGTGGTGATGCGTCAACCCAGTCCAAGGACGCCGAAATTCAAGGTTTGGTACCCAATATTGGCGTCTTTAAAAACGATGATTGCTCATCAGGTTTACTGGAAACAATGTCTGGAGCTCTTGAACAGCCTAATGTGAAACGGGTTACGATTTATGTCAGCAATATGTACGTCCGAGTGCAGAATGATATGAACTTCGACAAGGAAATCAATTCCTGTTTGGGTTGTCGTGCTCTTTTTGCTTTGGCCGGACAGACAGATTCACAAGGACCTCCTAACGAAACCATCTTCGTGGCCCTGAATGGTGTTATTCGTTATACAGAGAAACGTACTGGAACTGGAGTTTGTAAGGTTATCCTCTCGTGGGCTTGCCCCTGTTAACTTTACAATATGTCAGATGAAAAATAACCCGATTCTTGATATTACCAGCAATCAGCATTACTACTGCACGTGAAGTTCACAAGTTTTAATTATCCAAGTATTTTGATATTCGTGTGATATTCTGTTAAGATGGAATAAAGCAAAAGTGATTTGCATTAACATAAAATTGTTTCTTAAATATCTTCTGATAAAAACTACAACGTCGACCCCTGGAATATCCAGCATGTAGTCCACATGTACAACACAATTCTAAAGCCTTATTAACAACAGTAACATATAACGTTTTGTGTTATACCAGAAATTTCTAAGAAGAATACTTAAACACTTTCTTAAAACAGCAAGTAATCAGGAAATATATATCTTTTTATACCATAAGTAACCACCACCTCCACATAACGATAAATCGAAGTAACATTGTCAAAACAACTGAAACTTGTCCACTGAAAAGTGGGCTGTTTGGTCCGAACTAAAGATTAAATGTTGGGCCTCTAATGATTGATAAAATTAAAGTTATATTTAAATATATAAACTTCCATATATAATCATACATACGTTATAAATACTTTGTTTGTTTGTTTTTAATTCCGCTCCAAGCTACACGAGGGCTATCTGCGCTAGCCGTCCCTAATTTATCAGTGTAGGACTAGAGAGAAGGCAGCTAGTCATCACCACCCACCGCCAACTCTTGGGCTACTCTTTTACCAACGAATAGTGGGATTGACCGTCACATTATAACGACTCCACAACTGAAAGGATAAGCGTGTTTGGCGCGACAGGGATTCGAACTCGCAACCCTCGGATTACAAGTCGAACGTCTTAACACACTTGGCCATGCCGGGTAACACACACACACACAATTAAATCAACAGATTAATAACAGTGAATAGAAATAAACGTTAGTCTAAGTACCCCTGACGGTGCTAAAAATTTAGGCTTAACAACATTCAAAATGTTCTAAATATATTAACAAGAGGTATAATATTTTTTTTAGAAAATTGCAAAAGCATATGCGCCATATGGTTGACTGCCTGCAGCCTGTAATAAAAGGAGAAAAACTGAATATAGAACAGTGTATATTTACAAAGATTATTCATTACAAGGATATTTATCAAACTGAACACTCTTAGTTGGTATCTTAGTATACTATGGCTTATAACACCAGAAACTGGGTTTTAATAGTCGTGATGGGAACAGCACAAATAACCCATTATGTAGTTTTGTGGTAATTAATAAACAAATAACATACGTTAAATATTATACGATATATTGACATTTGGACATTAAATGATTTGAGGATGTTACAGTTAACGATGAAATCTATATTATTATGATATATAAAATATTTATTATTCACCAATTTTTTTAATGGGCTTATTTCACTATTTTTCTAAAGTATCTATCGTTCAAATGAGTTAAAAATATTAAAATATGAAAAAATATGGGTATTAATAAGCTTAATGTTGGTAAAATTATTGTAAATTCTATACTTCAAAAGTTAAGAACAAATAAGATGACCTGACATGACCAGGTGGTTAAGGCACTCGACTCATAAACTGAGGGTCGCAGGTTCGAATCTTCGTCAAACCAAACATGCTCGCCCTTTCAGCCGTGGGGACGTTGTATTGTGACAGTCAATCACACTGTTCGTTGATAAAAGAGTAGCCCAAGAGTTCGCGGTGGGTGGTGATGACTAGCTGCCTTCCCTCTGGTCTTACACTGCTAAATTAGGGACGGCTAGCGCAGATAGTCCTCGAGTAGCTTTGAGCGATAATTCAAACCAAAGAAATAAGATACTTACCCAGGTGGTGGTGGTAACTCTTAAGGTTACATTTCCAATAACGCTGTGTGTTAAAATAATTCACAATAATTTTACGTACTATTTTTGGCAGCATTTAACCCTATAACCTTGTATCTAGGGGTGGTGGTTAAAGTGCGCACCCTGTGACCTTCTGCAGAGTTCCATTTTAAATAAGAAATTATTTATTTAATGTCAAAATTGTTAGTTATTTATTTTTCCTCATACTGTTCACTTTTGGATAGTTCGTGGTAGAAGAGAGTAAACATCGGATGCTATATATAGGTAATATTGAATTAAAACATGCTCATATGGATTTCTAGAAATTATGTGTATGCCGTATGTAAACAGTACGATGAACAAAAGTATTTTTATTTTTTCATGACGAGAAACCCACATGAAATACCCATACTAGCCGTTGTGAGGTACACTTTATTTTATGTGGGTTTCTCGTCATCAAAAATTACTTCACCACGGCGATTGTACGAGAAATGTAAGCCTTTTCATGGCACTTAAATCAAAATATATAGCCTTTTTAGATTTACAATGAATTTATAATTTGTTTTATTAGAATGACAGCCAATATCATTGTTTGGTTAAAAGACAGATAAAGCCCTTATGGGTACGAGACTTCCTTTCTTGTATTTAGTCGTTGAAAACATACCTGAGCCACACGAGTCTCTAATTCTACGGTTAAGGCCACATGTTGTATAATTTTAATACTGGAAGCAGGGATAGTTAGGAATATACTCTACCATCAATTTCCCATCTTTGCTAACCCTAAGATACCTTTCAGTGTACGTTTTCTTCTTTCCATGGAATCCCCAAACCTATCAATGCTTATATTTATTTATTTATATTTTTTAGCTTTGAACAAAAACATTTCGTGTACTTGAAAAATACTGTATCCTCAAATTAAATTTCCAACTCATATAAATGTTTTTTTTTTATTTTATAAATCATAGTTTTTGAAATTTTTAAAAATATTTTACAGACGCCAGTTTAAAGATATTAGTTTGTTTGTTTGTTTTGGAATTTCGCACAAAGCTACTCGAGGGCTATCTGCGCTAACCGTCCCTAATTTAGCAGTGTAAGACTAGAGGGAAGGCAGCTAGTCATCACCACCCACCGCCAACTCTTGGTCTACTCTTTTACCAACGTATAGTGGGACTGATCGTAACATTATAACGCCCCCACGGCTGAAAGGGCGAGCATGCTTGTCGCGACAGGGATGCGAACCCGCGACCCTCAGATTACGAGTCGCACGACTTAACACACTAAGATACAGAATATTACCACTAATTACTACTGGACCTCACAGTCAGTAATTTAAGGATTACTGTGACCTTTCCGTTGGTCTCAGTGGAATGTCTCGAGTTACAACTGTTTATTCTGAAATGTTTAGAAATACGTTTTGTTACCTAAACGAGTTTTTGACATTCGATGACTCCAGTGAATATGATTACGTGTACTATTTGAAAACCTATTACTTTTGTGGAATTAATCATTCTTACCACCCCTTGGCCTTCTCAACTTTTGTTATTTAGTTTCACGCGCTAGTTATTGGCAAGTGTTTTAGCACGTGACGTCTCTCCATGAAATTGGATTTTAGTGTGTTGATTGAACTGGTAAACAACGTGGTGTTGCTGTAAGTTTGTGCGAAATTCAAATTAATAAGTTTTTATCGAATATTAATTTGTTTTTATAAGTTAGAGGTGTTCATTTCATTGAGGTTTACCGAACGAAAGTTCTACGTATCAAGCAGCTGTTTTATTTTCGATATTTCATTGATCTGGGAAGGCACGTGACCAATGTAGATTTTGTGTTACTTGTAAGTGTTACGGACGAACGTTCAGGACTCGAACTTGTAACTTTCATTGTCGGTCGTAAAGTAACCATTGCAGTTTTTATGCTCTACGTTGAAAAATGTTGCGAGTCTGATACTGTGATAAGTGATGTCAGAATTATAATTTTAATGACGCCAACAGCTTCTAACTCGGCGATTCAGGAAGACGAAACGGAAAAAAAACAAAAAAAAAACAAGTTAAAGCTTTACAAGAAATGGAGAAAATCGCTATAAACAATGTAACACTAACGTAACGTCAGTTAACTTCTAAACAGAGGTAAGTTGTGAATATTAGGTTGTGAAATTTATTTTGTTACCCACCAAATTATACCAAGACGAATCTAGGCTTAATTTAAAGTGTAAAGTATTGTTTCAATTACGACGTTCGTGTCATTTACGGGAATGTATGGTGCGCCCTCTCGAGTTATTGACAGATTATATTCCGTTAATATTTTAGGTTATTAAAGGGCTTTACATCAAACCCTGAAAATATGAAATATACCTTGATATTCATAACATTAATTTCAAGTAAAAATTGCTTATTTCGCCGTAGTCGTACATTGCTGTGTGTTACAATTATTATGAGTTCCATTCTATTCAAACATTTCACGTGCAATTAACTTTTATTATAGAAATAAAATAAAGACACCGTTAGAGGGCAAAACAAAATTTTGGCGGGCGGCAGTTTGAATGAATGTATTAACTGTAAAACTGATAACGGATATTTCGAATTTTATGTGTTGTTTTTCTAATTTATTTTGTTGTTAAATAACTTTCTCATGCCGTTATTGTTGGTGTTTTAATATACTTGGTGTATCTGAAAGATATATATTAGTAAATACATGTTTGCAAAAGCGAATCGCTTACCAACTTTACAAGATTGTGCAAAGAAACCGTGACTGAATATTGTGAGTACGATATTGTGATGTGAACATTATGTGACATACTTAGAGAAGGATTGGTTTTGAAACGGGTCCAAGAAATGTGACAATGACGTTTGGAAGGTAGAATCTTCAGGTTTGAAGTTAACAATAAAATAATGATTTTCATTTTTCATTTTTTTCCTTCAAACTGTCATTGTTTTAGTATAAGGATAAAAGCTTTTTAATCAGTATATAACCGTATTATAACATGGCATTAAAGGACAGTAAAAATAAGATTTTCAGTTAGTGTTTTAACTCACAAGCGACTGTAACTACAATATTCTAATGTTAATAAGAAACAATTTCAGTTACAAGTGGTTACGTTTTAGAAGAGCCAACAAATTGTTTGTAAGCTTATAATAATAGCATGCGTGTGCTGTCTTTCTGTTAACTTCATTTTGTATCGTCTCTGACCGTACACAAAATTTGCACAAACAGGACAGCCTCGTGATGTGTAATTCCTCGTGGATGTGTTTAGCTTTAAATTACGTCATACCTACAGAGTTTATTTTCCCATATATCTTATTAGATTTCTTATCTCCTTATGGCTTCCTGTAAAATGCAGACCTGTTCGAGTTTCTAAGATGGACAGCATCGATGACTAACCATAGACATTTTGTTAATGGTAATAACCATGTTGGTATTATTAAACGAACCGTGGAGCCGCCCACACATCACATGTCTTTACTGGTGTTCATGTTTGTGTAACATCACAAACTGATATTTCACGAGAGCTGGCACATAAATACGCGATTCAGATAAAGGACGGAAGTGGATAAGTTTTAATACGCGATTCAGATAAAGGACGGAAGTGGATAAGTTTTAATACGCGATTCAGATAAAGGACGGAAGTGGATATGTTTTAAAACGAGATTCAGATAAAGGACGGAAGTGGATATGTTTTAAAACGAGATTCAGATAAAGGACGGAAGTGGATAAGTTTTTCAGCTTAGTCGTACCGACGTCACTTGTTTTCGAATCTTAACTTAGGTTTCATGAAACAAGTTTGCAGGGATCGTCTTACCGGTTTATGTTGTTTGAATAGAATACATGTAATTTTAAGGTAAATGAAATCATACTATAATGGAAATCTTGCTGGAAAAAAACAACAAAATAATTGCAGTCCCCAAATTAGCGAAATGTTTGTTTTGTGTGCACGTAGATTCGCAATAAAGTCACGATTTTTCCGTTTCTCCTCCGTTTCCCATCGCGGAGAACTATATTTCTCTCCACTCTCAAGATGTAGATGGACGTCATGAATTTCTCACACGCCGATTCGAATGCACTGGCGTCACGAGAAATCGACTGATACCGGTGCTAATAATACAAATGAACTCTGTTTTATTTTTTGTTAGTAGAAAGAAAGTTAAAACAACAAACATATTTAACAGACGTGACTCTCCTTGTCCTTGAGAGAATTGCGTGTAGTTGTCGTAAAATACTGTTTGAGGAAGTCTAGTTAAAGAAAAACAAATGTAGATCCAAGTGTTCGTCGTCTGTCTCTGACGAACGGAAACTTGAGAAATATTTCTGTATTACACTTGCTAACCGTACTGAATTGTAACAGCTGGGCTTGGTAGTTAAGGTGTTTGACTTGTAATCTGGGAGTCATGTCATCTAACATGCTCGTCCGTTCAGCCAAGGGGACGTTATAATGTGTTCTACTGTTCGTTGGTTAAAACAAAGTCCATGAGTTGGTTGTGGATGTTGCTGTCTGGATGACATTCCATTGGCATACCACTATCGCGTATCTTTGCGTGACATTCAAAATCAAACGAAATCGTAAAAGTTGAAACAACAGGTAGAAAACTCTAATTTTCTTAAGGCTGAAATCTGCCAGAAAACCAGTACATAGTAGTTATAACATGCTCTAATTTCCCTACGGTTGAAATCTGTCAGAAAACCAGAACGTAGTAAGTATAACATGCTCTAATTTCCCTACGGTTGAAATCTGTCAGAAAACCAGAACGTAGTAAGTATAACATGCTCTAATTTCCCTACGGTTGAAATCTGTCAGAAAACCAGAACGTAGTAAGGAAAACATACTCTAATTTCCCTAAGGCTGAAATCTGTCAGAAAACCAGTACGTAGTAAGTATAACATGCTCTAATTTCCTTTATGTTGAAATCTGCCAGAAAACCAGCACGTAGTAAGTATAACATGCTCTAATTAAACTATGGTTGAAATCTGTCAGAAAACCAGAACGTAGTAAGTATAACATGCTCTAATTTTCTTAAGGCTTAAATCTGCCAGAAAACCAGCACGTAGTAAGTATAACATGCTCTAATTTCCCTACGGTTGAAATCTGTCAGAAAACCAGAACGTAGTAAGTATAACATGCTCTAATTTTCTTAAGGCTGAAATCTGTCAGAAAACCAGCACGTAGTAAGTATAACATGCCCTAATTTCCTTAAGGTTGAAATCTGCCAGAAAACCAGCACGTAGTAAGTATAACATGCTCTAATTTCCTTAAGGTTGAAATCTGTCAGAAAACCAGCACGTAGTAAGTATAACATGCTCTAATTTCCCTAAGGCTGAAATCTGTCAGAAAACCAGCACGTTGTAAGTATAACATGCTCTAAATTCCTTAAGGTTCAAATCTGTCAGAAAACCAGTACGTAATAAGTATAACATGCTCTAATTTCCTTAAGGCTGAAATCTGTCAGAAAACCAGCACGTAGTAATTATAACATGCTCTAATTTCCCTAAGGTTGAAATCTGTCAGAAAACCAGCACGTAGTAAGTATGACATGCTCTAATTTCCTTAAGGTTGAAATCTGTCAGAAAACCAGCACTAATAAGTATGACATGCTCTAATTTCCTTAAGGCTGAAATCTGTCAGAAAACCAGCACGTAGTAAGGAAAACATGCTCTTATTTCCCTAAGGCTGAAATCTGTCAGAAAACCAGCACGTAGTAAGTATAACATACTCTAATTTCCCTAAGGCTGAAATCTGTCAGAAAACCAGCACGTAGTAAGTATAACGTGCTCTAATTTCCCTAAGGCTGAAATCTGTCAGAAAACCAGCACGTAGTAAGTATAACATGCTCTAATTTCCCTAAGGCTGAAATCTGTCAGAAAACCAGCACGTAGTAAGTATAACATGCTCTAATTTCCTTAAGGTTGAAATCTGTCAGAAAACCAGCACGTAGTAAGGAAAACATGCTTTAATTTCCCTAAAGCTGAAATCTGTCAGAAAACCAGCACGTTGTAAGTATAACATGCTCTAATTTCCTTAAGGTTGAAATCTGTCAGAAAAGCAGCACGTAGTAAGTATAACATGCTCTAATTTCCTTAAGGCTGAAATCTGTCGGAAAACCAGCACGTAGTAAGTATAACATGCTCTAATTTCCTTAAGGTTGAAATCTGTCAGAAAACCAGCACGTAGTAAGTATAACATGCTCTAATTTTCTTAAGGCTGAAATCTGTCAGAAAACCAGCACGTAGTAAGTATAACATGCTCTAATTTCCTTAAGGCTGAAATCTGTCAGAAAACCAGCACGTAGTAAGTATAACATGCTCTAATTTCCTTAAGGTTGAAATCTGTCAGAAAACCAGCACGTAGTAAGTATAACATGCTCTAATTTTCCTAAGACTGAAATCTGTCAGAAAACCAGCACGTAGTAAGTATAACATTCTCTAATTTCCCTAAGGCGGAAATCTGTCAGAAAACCAGCACGTAGTAAGTATAACATGCTCTAATTTCCCTAAGGCTGATATCTGTCAGAAAAGCAGCACGTAGTAAGTATAACATGCTCTAATTTTCCTAAGGCTGAAATCTGTCAGAAAACCAGCACGTAGTAAGTATAACATTCTCTAATTTCCCTAAGGCTGAAATCTGTCAGAAAACCAGCACGTAGTAAGTATAACATGCTCTAATTTCCCTAATGCTGAAATCTGTCAGAAAACCAGCACGTAGTAAGTATAACATGCTCTAATTTCCCTAAGGCTGAAATCTGTCAGAAAACCAGCACGTAGTAAGTATAACATGCTCTAATATCCTTAAGGTTGAAATCTGTCAGAAAACCAGCACGTAGTAAGTATAACATGCTCTAATTTCCTTAAGGTTGAAATCTGTCAGAAAACCAGCACGTAGTCAGGAAAACATGCTCTAATTTCCTTAAGGTTGAAATCTGTCAGAAAACCAGCACGTAGTAGGTATAACATGCTCTAATTTCCTTAATGTTGAAATCTGTCAGAAAACCAGCACGTAGTAAGTATAACATGCTCTTATTTCCCTAAGGCTGAAATCTGTCAGAAAACCAGCACGTAGTAAGGAAAACATGCTCTAATTTCCCTAACCCTGAAATCTGTCAGAAAACCAGCACGTAGTAAGTATGACATGGTCTAATTTCTTTAAGGATGAAATCTGTCAGAAAACCAGCACGTAGTAAGTATGACATGCTCTAATTTCCTTAAGGCTGAAATCTGTCAGAAAATCAGCACGTAGTAAGGAAAACATGCTCTAATTTCCCTAAGGCTGAAATCTGTCAGAAAACCAGCACGTAGTATGTATAACATGCTCTAATTTCCTTAAGGCTGAAATCTGTCAGAAAACCAGCACGTAGTAAGTATAACATGCTCTAATTTCCTTGAGGCTGAAATCTGTCAGAAAACAAGCACGTAGTAAGTATAACATGCTCTAATTTCCCTAAGGCTCAAATCTGTCAGAAAACCAGCACGTAGTAAGTATAACATACTCTAATTTCTCTAAGGCTGAAATCTGTCAGAAAACCAGCACGTAGTAAGGAAAACATGCTCTAATTTCCCTAAGGCTGAAATCTGTCAGAAAACCAGCACGTAGTAAGTATAACATGCTCTAATTTCCTTAAGGTTGAAATCTGTCAGAAAACCAGCACGTAGTAAGTATAACATACTCTAATTTCCCTAAGGCTGAAATCTGTCAGAAAACCAGCACGTAGTAAGTATGACATGCTCTAATTTCCTTAAGGTTGAAATCTGTCAGAAAACCAGCACATAGTAAGTATGACATGCTCTAATTTCCTTAAGGTTGAATTCTGTCAGAAAACCAGCACGTAGTAAGTATAACATGCTCTAATTTTTTTAAGGCTGAAATCTGTCAGAAAACCAGCACGTAGTAAGGAAAACATGCTCTAATTTCCCTAAGGCTGAAATCTGTCAAAAAACCAGCACGTAGTAAGTATAACATGCTCTAATTTCCTAAAGGCTGAAATCTGTCAGAAAACCAGCACGTAGTAAGTATAACATGCTCTAATTTCCCTAAGGCTGAAAACTGTCAGAAAACCAGCACGTAGTAAGGAAAACATGCTCTAATTTCCCTAAGGCTGAAATCTGTCAGAAAACCAGCACGTAGTAAGTATAACATGCTCTAATTTCCTTAAGGTTGAAATCTGTCAGAAAACCAGCACGTAGTAAGTATAACATACTCTAATTTCGCTAAGGCTGAAATCTGTCAGAAAACCAGCACGTAGTAAGTATAACATGCTCTAATTTCCTTAAGGTTGAAATCTGTGAGAAAACCAGCACGTAGTAAGTATGACATGCTCTAATTTTCTTAAGGTTGAATTCTGTCAGAAAACCAGCACGTAGTAAGTATCACATGCTCTAATTTTCTTACGGCTGAAATCTGTCAGAAAACAAGCACGTAGTAAGGAAAACATGCTCTAATTTTCCTAATTCTGAAATCTGTCAGAAAACCAGCACGTAGTAAGTATAACATGCTCTAATTTCCTTAAGGCTGAAATCTGTCAGAAAACCAGCACGTAGTAAGTATAACATGCTCTAATTTCCTTAAGGCTGAAATCTGTCAGAAAACCAGCATGTAGTAAGTATAACATGCTCTAATTTCCCTAAGGCTGAAATCTGTAAGAAAACCAGCACGTAGTAAGTATAACATGCTCTAATTTCCTAAAGGCTGAAATCTGTCAGAAAACCAGCACGTAGTAAGTATAACATGCTCTAATTTCCTTAAGGCTGAAATCTGTCAGAAAACCAGCACGTAGTAAGTATAACATGCTCTAATTTCCTTAAGGTTGAAATCTGTCAGAAAACCAGCACGTAGTAAGTATAACATGCTCTAATTTCCTAAGGCTGAAATCTGTCAGAAAACCAGCACGTAGTAAGTATAACATGCTCTAATTCCCTAAGGCTGAAATCTGTCAGAAAACCAGCACGTAGTAAGTATAACATGCTCTAATTTCCTTAAGGTTGAAATCTGTCAGAAAACCAGCACGTAGTAAGTATAACATGCTCTAATTTCCCTAAGGCTGAAATCTGTCAGAAAACCAGCACGTAGTAAGTATAACATGCTCTAATTTCCTTAAGGCTGAAATCTGTCAGAAAACCAGCACGTAGTAAGTATAACATGCTCTAATTTCCTTAAGGTTGAAATCTGTCAGAAAACCAGCACGTAGTAAGTATAACATGCTCTAATTTCCTTAAGGTTGAAATCTGTCAGAAAACCAGCACGTAGTAAGGAAAACATGCTCTAATTTCCTTAAGGTTGAAATCTGTCAGAAAACCAGCACGTAGTAAGGAAAACATGCTCTAATTTTTTTAAGGTTGAAATCTGTCAGAAAACCAGCACGTAGTAAGTATAACATGCTCTAATTTCCTTAAGGTTGAAATCTGTCAGAAAACCAGCACGTAGTAAGTATAACATGCTCTAATTTCCCTAAGGCTGAAATCTGTCAGAAAACCAGCACGTAGTAAGTATAACATGCTCTAATTTCCCTAAGGCTGAAATCTGTCAGAAAACCAGCACGTAGTAAGTATGACATGGTCTAATTTCTTTAAGGATGAAATCTGTCAGAAAACCAGCACGTAGTAAGTATGACATGCTCTAATTTCCTTAAGGTTGAAATCTGTCAGAAAACCAGCACGTAGTAAGGAAAACATGCTCTAATTTCCTAAGGCTGAAATCTGTCAGAAAACCAGCACGTAGTAAGTATAACATGCTCTAATTTCCTTAAGGCTGAAATCTGTCAGAAAACCAGCACGTAGTAAGTATAACATGCTCTAATTTCTTTAAGGCTGAAATCTGTCAGAAAACCAGCACGTAGTAAGTATAACATGCTCTAATTTCTTTAAGGCTGAAATCTGTCAGAAAACCAGTACGTAGTAAGTATAACATGCTCTAATTTCCATAAGGCTGAAATCTGTCAGAAAACCAGCACGTAGTAAGGAAAACATGCTCTAATTTCCTTAAGGTTGAAATCTGTCAGAAAACCAGCACGTAGTAAGTATAACATGCTCTAATTTCCTTAATGTTGAAATCTGTCAGAAAACCAGCACGTAGTAAGTATAACATGCTCTAATTTCCCTAAGGCTGAAATCTGTCAGAAAACCAGCACGTAGTAAGTATAACATGCTCTAATTTCCCTAAGGCTGAAATCTGTCAGAAAACCAGCACGTAGTAAGTATGACATGCTCTAATTTCTTTAAGGCTGAAATCTGTCAGAAAACCAGCACGTAGTAAGTATGACATGCTCTAATTTCCTTAAGGTTGAAATCTGTCAGAAAACCAGCACGTAGTAAGTATAACATGCTCTAATTTCCTTAAGGTTGAAATCTGTCAGAAAACCAGCACGTAGTAAGTATAACATGCTCTAATTTCCTTAAGGTTGAAATCTGTCAGAAAACCAGCACGTAGTAAGTATAACATGCTCTAATTTCCTTAAGGCTGAAATCTGTCAGAAAACCAGCACGTAGTAAGTATAACATGCTCTAATTTCCTTAAGGTTGAAATCTGTCAGAAAACCAGCACGTAGTAAGTATAACATGCTCTAATTTCCCTAAGGCTGAAATCTGTCAGAAAACCAGCACGTAGTAAGTATAACATGCTCTAATTTCTCTAAGGCTGAAATCTGTCAGAAAACCAGCACGTAGTAAGTATGACATGCTCTAATTTCCTTAAGGTTGAAATCTGTCAGAAAACCAGCACGTAGTAAGTATAACATGCTCTAATTTCCTTAAGGTTGAAATCTGTCAGAAAACCAGCACGTAGTAAGTATAACATGCTCTAATTTCCTTAAGGCTGAAATCTGTCAGAAAACCAGCACGTAGTAAGTATAACATGCTCTAATTTCCTTAAGGCTGAAATCTGTCAGAAAACCAGCACGTAGTAAGTATAACATGCTCTAATTTCCTTAAGGCTGAAATCTGTCAGAAAACCAGCACGTAGTAAGTATAACATGCTCTAATTTCCTTAAGGCTGAAATCTGTCAGAAAACCAGCACGTAGTAAGTATAACATGCTCTAATTTCCTTAAGGTTGAAATCTGTCAGAAAACCAGCACGTAGTAAGTATAACATGCTCTAATTTCCTTAAGGTTGAAATCTGTCAGAAAACCAGCACGTAGTAAGTATAACATGCTCTAATTTCCTTAAGGTTGAAATCTGTCAGAAAACCAGCACGTAGTAAGTATAACATGCTCTAATTTTTTTAAGGTTGAAATCTGTCAGAAAACCAGCACGTAGTAAGTATAACATGCTCTAATTTCCTTAAGGTTGAAATCTGTCAGAAAACCAGCACGTAGTAAGTATAACATGCTCTAATTTCCCTAAGGCTGAAATCTGTCAGAAAACCAGCACGTAGTAAGTATAACATGCTCTAATTTCTCTAAGGCTGAAATCTGTCAGAAAACCAGCACGTAGTAAGTATAACATGCTCTAATTTCCCTAAGGCTGAAATCTGTCAGAAAACCAGCACGTAGTAAGTATAACATGCTCTAATTTCCTTAAGGTTGAAATCTGTCAGAAAACCAGCACGTAGTAAGTATAACATGCTCTAATTTCCCTAAGGCTGAAATCTGTCAGAAAACCAGCACGTAGTAAGTATAACATGCTCTAATTTCCTTAAGGCTGAAATCTGTCAGAAAACCAGCACGTAGTAAGTATAACATGCTCTAATTTCCTTAAGGTTGAAATCTGTCAGAAAACCAGCACGTAGTAAGTATAACATGCTCTAATTTCCTTAAGGTTGAAATCTGTCAGAAAACCAGCACGTAGTAAGTATAACATGCTCTAATTTCCCTAAGGCTGAAATCTGTCAGAAAACCAGCACGTAGTAAGTATAACATGCTCTAATTTCTCTAAGGCTGAAATCTGTCAGAAAACCAGCACGTAGTAAGTATAACATGCTCTAATTTCCCTAAGGCTGAAATCTGTCAGAAAACCAGCACGTAGTAAGTATAACATGCTCTAATTTCTTTAAGGCTGAAATCTGTCAGAAAACCAGCACGTAGTAAGTATAACATGCTCTAATTTCCTTAAGGTTGAAATCTGTCAGAAAACCAGCACGTAGTAAGTATAACATGCTCTAATTTCCCTAAGGCTGAAATCTGTCAGAAAACCAGCACGTAGTAAGTATAACATGCTCTAATTTCCTTAAGGCTGAAATCTGTCAGAAAACCAGCACGTAGTAAGTATAACATGCTCTAATTTCCTTAAGGTTGAAATCTGTCAGAAAACCAGCACGTAGTAAGTATAACATGCTCTAATTTCCTTAAGGTTGAAATCTGTCAGAAAACCAGCACGTAGTAAGTATAACATGCTCTAATTTCCTTAAGGTTGAAATCTGTCAGAAAACCAGCACGTAGTAAGTATAACATGCTCTAATTTTTTTAAGGTTGAAATCTGTCAGAAAACCAGCACGTAGTAAGTATAACATGCTCTAATTTCCTTAAGGTTGAAATCTGTCAGAAAACCAGCACGTAGTAAGTATAACATGCTCTAATTTCCTCAGGTTGAAATCTGTCAGAAAACCAGCACGTAGTAAGTATAACATGCTCTAATTTCCCTAAGGCTGAAATCTGTCAGAAAACCAGCACGTAGTAAGTATAACATGCTCTAATTTCCTTAAGGTTGAAATCTGTCAGAAAACCAGCACGTAGTAAGTATAACATGCTCTAATTTCCTTAAGGTTGAAATCTGTCAGAAAACCAGCACGTAGTAAGTATAACATGCTCTAATTTCCCTAAGGCTGAAATCTGTCAGAAAACCAGCACGTAGTAAGTATAACATGCTCTAATTTCCTTAAGGCTGAAATCTGTCAGAAAACCAGCACGTAGTAAGTATAACATGCTCTAATTTCCTTAAGGCTGAAATCTGTCAGAAAACCAGCACGTAGTAAGTATAACATGCTCTAATTTCCTTAAGGCTGAAATCTGTCAGAAAACCAGCACGTAGTAAGTATAACATGCTCTAATTTCCTTAAGGTTGAAATCTGTCAGAAAACCAGCACGTAGTAAGTATAACATGCTCTAATTTCCTTAAGGTTGAAATCTGTCAGAAAACCAGCACGTAGTAAGTATAACATGCTCTAATTTCCTTAAGGCTGAAATCTGTCAGAAAACCAGCACGTAGTAAGTATAACATGCTCTAATTTCCCTAAGGCTGAAATCTGTCAGAAAACCAGCACGTAGTAAGTATAACATGCTCTAATTTCCCTAAGGCTGAAATCTGTCAGAAAACCAGCACGTAGTAAGTATAACATGCTCTAATTTCCTTAAGGCTGAAATCTGTCAGAAAACCAGCACGTAGTAAGTATAACATGCTCTAATTTCCTTAAGGTTGAAATCTGTCAGAAAACCAGCACGTAGTAAGTATAACATGCTCTAATTTCCTAAGGCTGAAATCTGTCAGAAAACCAGCACGTAGTAAGTATAACATGCTCTAATTTCCTTAAGGCTGAAATCTGTCAGAAAACCAGCACGTAGTAAGTATAACATGCTCTAATTTCCTTAAGGCTGAAATCTGTCAGAAAACCAGCACGTAGTAAGTATAACATGCTCTAATTTCCTTAAGGCTGAAATCTGTCAGAAAACCAGCACGTAGTAAGTATAACATGCTCTAATTTCCTTAAGGTTGAAATCTGTCAGAAAACCAGCACGTAGTAAGTATAACATGCTCTAATTTCCTTAAGGTTGAAATCTGTCAGAAAACCAGCACGTAGTAAGTATAACATGCTCTAATTTCCTTAAGGCTGAAATCTGTCAGAAAACCAGCACGTAGTAAGTATAACATGCTCTAATTTCCCTAAGGCTGAAATCTGTCAGAAAACCAGCACGTAGTAAGTATAACATGCTCTAATTTCTTTAAGGCTGAAATCTGTCAGAAAACCAGCACGTAGTAAGTATAACATGCTCTAATTTCCCTAAGGCTGAAATCTGTCAGAAAACCAGCACGTAGTAAGTATAACATGCTCTAATTTCCTTAAGGCTGAAATCTGTCAGAAAACCAGCACGTAGTAAGTATAACATGCTCTAATTTCCTTAAGGTTGAAATCTGTCAGAAAACCAGCACGTAGTAAGTATAACATGCTCTAATTTCCTAAGGCTGAAATCTGTCAGAAAACCAGCACGTAGTAAGTATAACATGCTCTAATTTCCTTAAGGCTGAAATCTGTCAGAAAACCAGCACGTAGTAAGTATAACATGCTCTAATTTCCTTAAGGCTGAAATCTGTCAGAAAACCAGCACGTAGTAAGTATAACATGCTCTAATTTCCTCAGGTTGAAATCTGTCAGAAAACCAGCACGTAGTAAGTATAACATGCTCTAATTTCCTTAAGGTTGAAATCTGTCAGAAAACCAGCACGTAGTAAGTATAACATGCTCTAATTTCCTTAAGGTTGAAATCTGTCAGAAAACCAGCACGTAGTAAGTATAACATGCTCTAATTTCCTTAAGGCTGAAATCTGTCAGAAAACCAGCACGTAGTAAGTATAACATGCTCTAATTTCCTTAAGGCTGAAATCTGTCAGAAAACCAGCACGTAGTAAGTATAACATGCTCTAATTTCCCTAAGGCTGAAATCTGTCAGAAAACCAGCACGTAGTAAGTATAACATGCTCTAATTTTTTTAAGGCTGAAATCTGTCAGAAAACCAGCACGTAGTAAGTATAACATACTCTAATTTTAAGGTTGAAATCTGTCAGAAAACCAGCACGTAGTAATAACATGCTCTAATTTCCTAAGGCTGAAATCTGTCAGAAAACCAGCACGTAGTAAGTATAACATGCTCTAATTTCCTTAAGGCTGAAATCTGTCAGAAAACCAGCACGTAGTAAGTATAACATGCTCTAATTTCCTTAAGGCTGAAATCTGTCAGAAAACCAGCACGTAGTAAGTATAACATGCTCTAATTTCCTTAAGGCTGAAATCTGTCAGAAAACCAGCACGTAGTAAGTATAACATGCTCTAATTTCCTTAAGGTTGAAATCTGTCAGAAAACCAGCACGTAGTAAGTATAACATGCTCTAATTTCCTTAAGGTTGAAATCTGTCAGAAAACCAGCACGTAGTAAGTATAACATGCTCTAATTTCCTTAAGGCTGAAATCTGTCAGAAAACCAGCACGTAGTAAGTATAACATGCTCTAATTTCCTTAAGGCTGAAATCTGTCAGAAAACCAGCACGTAGTAAGTATAACATGCTCTAATTTCCTTAAGGTTGAAATCTGTCAGAAAACCAGCACGTAGTAAGTATAACATGCTCTAATTTCCTTAAGGTTGAAATCTGTCAGAAAACCAGCACGTAGTAAGTATAACATGCTCTAATTTCCCTAAGGCTGAAATCTGTCAGAAAACCAGCACGTAGTAAGTATAACATGCTCTAATTTCCTTAAGGTTGAAATCTGTCAGAAAACCAGCACGTAGTAAGTATAACATGCTCTAATTTCCCTAAGGCTGAAATCTGTCAGAAAACCAGCACGTAGTAAGTATAACATGCTCTAATTTCCCTAAGGCTGAAATCTGTCAGAAAACCAGCACGTAGTAAGTATAACATGCTCTAATTTCCTTAAGGTTGAAATCTGTCAGAAAACCAGCACGTAGTAAGTATAACATGCTCTAATTTCCTTAAGGTTGAAATCTGTCAGAAAACCAGCACGTAGTAAGTATAACATGCTCTAATTTCCTTAAGGCTGAAATCTGTCAGAAAACCAGCACGTAGTAAGTATAACATGCTCTAATTTCCCTAAGGCTGAAATCTGTCAGAAAACCAGCACGTAGTAAGTATAACATGCTCTAATTTCCTTAAGGCTGAAATCTGTCAGAAAACCAGCACGTAGTAAGTATAACATGCTCTAATTTCCTTAAGGCTGAAATCTGTCAGAAAACCAGCACGTAGTAAGTATAACATGCTCTAATTTCCTTAAGGTTGAAATCTGTCAGAAAACCAGCACGTAGTAAGTATAACATGCTCTAATTTCCTTAAGGCTGAAATCTGTCAGAAAACCAGCACGTAGTAAGTATAACATGCTCTAATTTCCTTAAGGTTGAAATCTGTCAGAAAACCAGCACGTAGTAAGTATAACATGCTCTAATTTCCTTAAGGCTGAAATCTGTCAGAAAACCAGCACGTAGTAAGTATAACATGCTCTAATTTCCTTAAGGTTGAAATCTGTCAGAAAACCAGCACGTAGTAAGTATAACATGCTCTAATTTCCTTAAGGCTGAAATCTGTCAGAAAACCAGCACGTAGTAAGTATAACATGCTCTAATTTCCTTAAGGTTGAAATCTGTCAGAAAACCAGCACGTAGTAAGTATAACATGCTCTAATTTCCTTAAGGCTGAAATCTGTCAGAAAACCAGCACGTAGTAAGTATAACATGCTCTAATTTCCCTAAGGCTGAAATCTGTCAGAAAACCAGCACGTAGTAAGTATAACATGCTCTAATTTCCTTAAGGCTGAAATCTGTCAGAAAACCAGCACGTAGTAAGTATAACATGCTCTAATTTCCTTAAGGCTGAAATCTGTCAGAAAACCAGCACGTAGTAAGTATAACATGCTCTAATTTCCTTAAGGCTGAAATCTGTCAGAAAACCAGCACGTAGTAAGTATAACATGCTCTAATTTCCTCAGGTTGAAATCTGTCAGAAAACCAGCACGTAGTAAGTATAACATGCTCTAATTTCCCTAAGGCTGAAATCTGTCAGAAAACCAGCACGTAGTAAGTATAACATGCTCTAATTTCCTTAAGGTTGAAATCTGTCAGAAAACCAGCACGTAGTAAGTATAACATGCTCTAATTTCCTTAAGGCTGAAATCTGTCAGAAAACCAGCACGTAGTAAGTATAACATGCTCTAATTTCCTTAAGGCTGAAATCTGTCAGAAAACCAGCACGTAGTAAGTATAACATGCTCTAATTTCCTTAAGGTTGAAATCTGTCAGAAAACCAGCACGTAGTAAGTATAACATGCTCTAATTTCCTTAAGGTTGAAATCTGTCAGAAAACCAGCACGTAGTAAGTATAACATGCTCTAATTTCCTAAGGCTGAAATCTGTCAGAAAACCAGCACGTAGTAAGTATAACATGCTCTAATTTCCTAAGGCTGAAATCTGTCAGAAAACCAGCACGTAGTAAGTATAACATGCTCTAATTTCCTCAGGTTGAAATCTGTCAGAAAACCAGCACGTAGTAAGTATAACATGCTCTAATTTCTTTAAGGCTGAAATCTGTCAGAAAACCAGCACGTAGTAAGTATAACATGCTCTAATTTCCTTAAGGTTGAAATCTGTCAGAAAACCAGCACGTAGTAAGTATAACATGCTCTAATTTCCTAAGGCTGAAATCTGTCAGAAAACCAGCACGTAGTAAGTATAACATGCTCTAATTTCCTTAAGGCTGAAATCTGTCAGAAAACCAGCACGTAGTAAGTATAACATGCTCTAATTTCCTTAAGGTTGAAATCTGTCAGAAAACCAGCACGTAGTAAGTATAACATGCTCTAATTTCCTTAAGGTTGAAATCTGTCAGAAAACCAGCACGTAGTAAGTATAACATGCTCTAATTTCCTTAAGGTTGAAATCTGTCAGAAAACCAGCACGTAGTAAGTATAACATGCTCTAATTTTAAGGTTGAAATCTGTCAGAAAACCAGCACGTAGTAAGTATAACATGCTCTAATTTCCTTAAGGTTGAAATCTGTCAGAAAACCAGCACGTAGTAAGTATAACATGCTCTAATTTCCCTAAGGCTGAAATCTGTCAGAAAACCAGCACGTAGTAAGTATAACATGCTCTAATTTCCCTAAGGCTGAAATCTGTCAGAAAACCAGCACGTAGTAAGTATAACATGCTCTAATTTCTTTAAGGCTGAAATCTGTCAGAAAACCAGCACGTAGTAAGTATAACATGCTCTAATTTCCTTAAGGTTGAAATCTGTCAGAAAACCAGCACGTAGTAAGTATAACATGCTCTAATTTCCCTAAGGCTGAAATCTGTCAGAAAACCAGCACGTAGTAAGTATAACATGCTCTAATTTCTCTAAGGCTGAAATCTGTCAGAAAACCAGCACGTAGTAAGTATGACATGCTCTAATTTCCTTAAGGTTGAAATCTGTCAGAAAACCAGCACGTAGTAAGTATAACATGCTCTAATTTCCTTAAGGTTGAAATCTGTCAGAAAACCAGCACGTAGTAAGTATAACATGCTCTAATTTCCTTAAGGCTGAAATCTGTCAGAAAACCAGCACGTAGTAAGTATAACATGCTCTAATTTCCCTAAGGCTGAAATCTGTCAGAAAACCAGCACGTAGTAAGTATAACATGCTCTAATTTCCTTAAGGCTGAAATCTGTCAGAAAACCAGCACGTAGTAAGTATAACATGCTCTAATTTCCTAAGGCTGAAATCTGTCAGAAAACCAGCACGTAGTAAGTATAACATGCTCTAATTTCCTTAAGGCTGAAATCTGTCAGAAAACCAGCACGTAGTAAGTATAACATGCTCTAATTTCCTTAAGGCTGAAATCTGTCAGAAAACCAGCACGTAGTAAGTATAACATGCTCTAATTTCCTTAAGGTTGAAATCTGTCAGAAAACCAGCACGTAGTAAGTATAACATGCTCTAATTTCCTTAAGGCTGAAATCTGTCAGAAAACCAGCACGTAGTAAGTATAACATGCTCTAATTTCCTTAAGGCTGAAATCTGTCAGAAAACCAGCACGTAGTAAGTATAACATGCTCTAATTTCCCTAAGGCTGAAATCTGTCAGAAAACCAGCACGTAGTAAGTATAACATGCTCTAATTTCCTTAAGGTTGAAATCTGTCAGAAAACCAGCACGTAAGTATAAGTATTTAACTGAAATCTGTCAGCTAACATAATTTCCTTAAGGCTGAAATCTGTCAGAAAACCAGCACGTAGTAAGTATAACATGCTCTAATTTCCTTAAGGCTGAAATCTGTCAGAAAACCAGCACGTAGTAAGTATAACATGCTCTAATTTCCTTAAGGCTGAAATCTGTCAGAAAACCAGCACGTAGTAAGTATAACATGCTCTAATTTCCTTAAGGCTGAAATCTGTCAGAAAACCAGCACGTAGTAAGTATAACATGCTCTAATTTCCTTAAGGTTGAAATCTGTCAGAAAACCAGCACGTAGTAAGTATAACATGCTCTAATTTCCTTAAGGCTGAAATCTGTCAGAAAACCAGCACGTAGTAAGTATAACATGCTCTAATTTCCTAAGGCTGAAATCTGTCAGAAAACCAGCACGTAGTAAGTATAACATGCTCTAATCTTCCCGTAGTAAGTATAAGGCTGAAATCTGTCAGAAAACCAGCACGTAGTAAGTATAACATGCTCTAATTTCCTTAAGGTTGAAATCTGTCAGAAAACCAGCACGTAGTAAGTATAACATGCTCTAATTTCCTAAGGCTGAAATCTGTCAGAAAACCAGCACGTAGTAAGTATAACATGCTCTAATTTCCTTAAGGCTGAAATCTGTCAGAAAACCAGCACGTAGTAAGTATAACATGCTCTAATTTCCTTAAGGTTGAAATCTGTCAGAAAACCAGCACGTAGTAAGTATAACATGCTCTAATTTCCTTAAGGTTGAAATCTGTCAGAAAACCAGCACGTAGTAAGTATAACATGCTCTAATTTCCTTAAGGCTGAAATCTGTCAGAAAACCAGCACGTAGTAAGTATAACATGCTCTAATTTCCCTAAGGCTGAAATCTGTCAGAAAACCAGCACGTAGTAAGTATAACATGCTCTAATTTCCCTAAGGCTGAAATCTGTCAGAAAACCAGCACGTAGTAAGTATAACATGCTCTAATTTCCTTAAGGCTGAAATCTGTCAGAAAACCAGCACGTAGTAAGTATAACATGCTCTAATTTCCTTAAGGTTGAAATCTGTCAGAAAACCAGCACGTAGTAAGTATAACATGCTCTAATTTCCCTAAGGCTGAAATCTGTCAGAAAACCAGCACGTAGTAAGTATAACATGCTCTAATTTCCTTAAGGCTGAAATCTGTCAGAAAACCAGCACGTAGTAAGTATAACATGCTCTAATTTCCTTAAGGTTGAAATCTGTCAGAAAACCAGCACGTAGTAAGTATAACATGCTCTAATTTCCTTAAGGTTGAAATCTGTCAGAAAACCAGCACGTAGTAAGTATAACATGCTCTAATTTCCTTAAGGTTGAAATCTGTCAGAAAACCAGCACGTAGTAAGTATAACATGCTCTAATTTCCTTAAGGTTGAAATCTGTCAGAAAACCAGCACGTAGTAAGTATAACATGCTCTAATTTCCTTAAGGTTGAAATCTGTCAGAAAACCAGCACGTAGTAAGTATAACATGCTCTAATTTCCCTAAGGCTGAAATCTGTCAGAAAACCAGCACGTAGTAAGTATAACATGCTCTAATTTCCCTAAGGCTGAAATCTGTCAGAAAACCAGCACGTAGTAAGTATAACATGCTCTAATTTCCTTTAAGGCTGAAATCTGTCAGAAAACCAGCACGTAGTAAGTATAACATGCTCTAATTTCCTTAAGGTTGAAATCTGTCAGAAAACCAGCACGTAGTAAGTATAACATGCTCTAATTTCCCTAAGGCTGAAATCTGTCAGAAAACCAGCACGTAGTAAGTATAACATGCTCTAATTTCCTTAAGGCTGAAATCTGTCAGAAAACCAGCACGTAGTAAGTATAACATGCTCTAATTTCCTTAAGGCTGAAATCTGTCAGAAAACCAGCACGTAGTAAGTATAACATGCTCTAATTTCCTTAAGGTTGAAATCTGTCAGAAAACCAGCACGTAGTAAGTATAACATGCTCTAATTTCCTTAAGGCTGAAATCTGTCAGAAAACCAGCACGTAGTAAGTATAACATGCTCTAATTTCCTTAAGGCTGAAATCTGTCAGAAAACCAGCACGTAGTAAGTATAACATGCTCTAATTTCCTTAAGGTTGAAATCTGTCAGAAAACCAGCACGTAGTAAGTATAACATGCTCTAATTTCCTTAAGGTTGAAATCTGTCAGAAAACCAGCACGTAGTAAGTATAACATGCTCTAATTTCCTTAAGGCTGAAATCTGTCAGAAAACCAGCACGTAGTAAGTATAACATGCTCTAATTTCCTCTAAGGCTGAAATCTGTCAGAAAACCAGCACGTAGTAAGTATGACATGCTCTAATTTCCTTAAGGTTGAAATCTGTCAGAAAACCAGCACGTAGTAAGTATAACATGCTCTAATTTCCTTAAGGCTGAAATCTGTCAGAAAACCAGCACGTAGTAAGTATAACATGCTCTAATTTCCTTAAGGCTGAAATCTGTCAGAAAACCAGCACGTAGTAAGTATAACATGCTCTAATTTCCTTAAGGTTGAAATCTGTCAGAAAACCAGCACGTAGTAAGTATAACATGCTCTAATTTCCTTAAGGCTGAAATCTGTCAGAAAACCAGCACGTAGTAAGTATAACATGCTCTAATTTCCTTAAGGCTGAAATCTGTCAGAAAACCAGCACGTAGTAAGTATAACATGCTCTAATTTCCTTAAGGCTGAAATCTGTCAGAAAACCAGCACGTAGTAAGTATAACATGCTCTAATTTCCTTAAGGTTGAAATCTGTCAGAAAACCAGCACGTAGTAAGTATAACATGCTCTAATTTCCTTAAGGTTCTAATTTCTTAAGGTTGAAATCTGTCAGAAAACCAGCACGTAGTAAGTATAACATGCTCTAATTTCCTTAAGGCTGAAATCTGTCAGAAAACCAGCACGTAGTAAGTATAACATGCTCTAATTTCCTTAAGGCTGAAATCTGTCAGAAAACCAGCACGTAGTAAGTATAACATGCTCTAATTTCCTTTATGTTGAAATCTGTCAGAAAACCAGCACGTAGTAAGTATAACATGCTCTAATTTCCTTAGGTTGAAATCTGCCAGAAAACCAGCACGTAGTAAGTATAACATGCTCTAATTTCTTTAAGGCTGAAATCTGCCAGAAAACCAGCACGTAGTAAGTATAACATGCTCTAATTTCCTTAAGGCTGAAATCTGTCAGAAAACCAGCACGTAGTAAGTATAACATGCTCTAATTTCCTTAAGGTTGAAATCTGTCAGAAAACCAGCACGTAGTAAGTATAACATGCTCTAATTTCCTTAAGGTTGAAATCTGTCAGAAAACCAGCACGTAGTAAGTATAACATGCTCTAATTTCCTTAAGGCTGAAATCTGTCAGAAAACCAGCACGTAGTAAGTATAACATGCTCTAATTTCCTTAAGGCTGAAATCTGTCAGAAAACCAGCACGTAGTAAGTATAACATGCTCTAATTTCCTTAAGGCTGAAATCTGTCAGAAAACCAGCACGTAGTAAGTATAACATGCTCTAATTTCCTTAAGGCTGAAATCTGTCAGAAAACCAGCACGTAGTAAGTATAACATGCTCTAATTTCCTTAAGGTTGAAATCTGTCAGAAAACCAGCACGTAGTAAGTATAACATGCTCTAATTTCCTTAAGGTTGAAATCTGTCAGAAAACCAGCACGTAGTAAGTATAACATGCTCTAATTTCCTTAAGGCTGAAATCTGTCAGAAAACCAGCACGTAGTAAGTATAACATGCTCTAATTTCCTTAAGGCTGAAATCTGTCAGAAAACCAGCACGTAGTAAGTATAACATGCTCTAATTTCCTTAAGGCTGAAATCTGTCAGAAAACCAGCACGTAGTAAGTATAACATGCTCTAATTTCCTTAAGGTTGAAATCTGTCAGAAAACCAGCACGTAGTAAGTATAACATGCTCTAATTTCCTTAAGGTTGAAATCTGTCAGAAAACCAGCACGTAGTAAGTATAACATGCTCTAATTTCCTTAAGGCTGAAATCTGTCAGAAAACCAGCACGTAGTAAGTATAACATGCTCTAATTTCCTTAAGGTTGAAATCTGTCAGAAAACCAGCACGTAGTAAGTATAACATGCTCTAATTTCCTTAAGGCTGAAATCTGTCAGAAAACCAGCACGTAGTAAGTATAACATGCTCTAATTTCCCTAAGGCTGAAATCTGTCAGAAAACCAGCACGTAGTAAGTATAACATGCTCTAATTTCCTTAAGGCTGAAATCTGTCAGAAAACCAGCACGTAGTAAGTATAACATGCTCTAATTTTTTTAAGGTTGAAATCTGTCAGAAAACCAGCACGTAGTAAGTATAACATGCTCTAATTTCCTTAAGGCTGAAATCTGTCAGAAAACCAGCACGTAGTAAGTATAACATGCTCTAATTTCCATAAGGCTGAAAGTCAGAAAACCAGCACGTAGTAAGTATAACATGCTCTAATTTCCTTAAGGCTGAAATCTGTCAGAAAACCAGCACGTAGTAAGTATAACATGCTCTAATTTCCTTAAGGTTGAAATCTGTCAGAAAACCAGCACGTAGTAAGTATAACATGCTCTAATTTCCTTAAGGTTGAAATCTGTCAGAAAACCAGCACGTAGTAAGTATAACATGCTCTAATTTCCTTAAGGCTGAAATCTGTCAGAAAACCAGCACGTAGTAAGTATAACATGCTCTAATTTCTTTAAGGTTGAAATCTGTCAGAAAACCAGCACGTAGTAAGTATAACATGCTCTTATTTCCCTAAGGCTGAAATCTGTCAGAAAACCAGCACGTAGTAAGTATAACATGCTCTAATTTCCTTAAGGCTGAAATCTGTCAGAAAACCAGCACGTAGTAAGTATAACATGCTCTAATTTCCTTAAGGCTGAAATCTGTCAGAAAACCAGCACGTAGTAAGTATAACATGCTCTAATTTCCTTAAGGCTGAAATCTGTCAGAAAACCAGCACGTAGTAAGTATAACATGCTCTAATTTCCTTAAGGCTGAAATCTGTCAGAAAACCAGCACGTAGTAAGTATAACATGCTCTAATTTCCTTAAGGTTGAAATCTGTCAGAAAACCAGCACGTAGTAAGTATAACATGCTCTAATTTCCTTAAGGTTGAAATCTGTCAGAAAACCAGCACGTAGTAAGTATAACATGCTCTAATTTCCCTAAGGCTGAAATCTGTCAGAAAACCAGCACGTAGTAAGTATAACATGCTCTAATTTCCTTAAGGCTGAAATCTGTCAGAAAACCAGCACGTAGTAAGTATAACATGCTCTAATTTCCTTAAGGTTGAAATCTGTCAGAAAACCAGCACGTAGTAAGTATAACATGCTCTAATTTCCTTAAGGTTGAAATCTGTCAGAAAACCAGCACGTAGTAAGTATAACATGCTCTAATTTCCTTAAGGCTGAAATCTGTCAGAAAACCAGCACGTAGTAAGTATAACATGCTCTAATTTCCTTAAGGCTGAAATCTGTCAGAAAACCAGCACGTAGTAAGTATAACATGCTCTAATTTCCTTAAGGCTGAAATCTGTCAGAAAACCAGCACGTAGTAAGTATAACATGCTCTAATTTCCTTAAGGCTGAAATCTGTCAGAAAACCAGCACGTAGTAAGTATAACATGCTCTAATTTCCTTAAGGCTGAAATCTGTCAGAAAACCAGCACGTAGTAAGTATAACATGCTCTAATTTCCTTAAGGCTGAAATCTGTCAGAAAACCAGCACGTAGTAAGTATAACATGCTCTAATTTCCTTAAGGCTGAAATCTGTCAGAAAACCAGCACGTAGTAAGTATAACATGCTCTAATTTCCTTAAGGTTGAAATCTGTCAGAAAACCAGCACGTAGTAAGTATAACATGCTCTAATTTCCTTAAGGCTGAAATCTGTCAGAAAACCAGCACGTAGTAAGTATAACATGCTCTAATTTCCTTAAGGCTGAAATCTGTCAGAAAACCAGCACGTAGTAAGTATAACATGCTCTAATTTCCTTAAGGCTGAAATCTGTCAGAAAACCAGCACGTAGTAAGTATAACATGCTCTAATTTCCTTAAGGTTGAAATCTGTCAGAAAACCAGCACGTAGTAAGTATAACATGCTCTAATTTCCTTAAGGTTGAAATCTGTCAGAAAACCAGCACGTAGTAAGTATAACATGCTCTAATTTCCTTAAGGCTGAAATCTGTCAGAAAACCAGCACGTAGTAAGTATAACATGCTCTAATTTCCTTAAGGTTGAAATCTGTCAGAAAACCAGCACGTAGTAAGTATAACATGCTCTAATTTCCTTAAGGCTGAAATCTGTCAGAAAACCAGCACGTAGTAAGTATAACATGCTCTAATTTCCTTAAGGCTGAAATCTGTCAGAAAACCAGCACGTAGTAAGTATAACATGCTCTAATTTCCTTAAGGCTGAAATCTGTCAGAAAACCAGCACGTAGTAAGTATAACATGCTCTAATTTCCTTAAGGCTGAAATCTGTCAGAAAACCAGCACGTAGTAAGTATAACATGCTCTAATTTCCTTAAGGCTGAAATCTGTCAGAAAACCAGCACGTAGTAAGTATAACATGCTCTAATTTCCTTAAGGTTGAAATCTGTCAGAAAACCAGCACGTAGTAAGTATAACATGCTCTAATTTCCTTAAGGCTGAAATCTGTCAGAAAACCAGCACGTAGTAAGTATAACATGCTCTAATTTCCTAAGGCTGAAATCTGTCAGAAAACCAGCACGTAGTAAGTATAACATGCTCTAATTTCCTAAGGCTGAAATCTGTCAGAAAACCAGCACGTAGTAAGTATAACATGCTCTAATTTCCTTAAGGCTGAAATCTGTCAGAAAACCAGCACGTAGTAAGTATAACATGCTCTAATTTCCTTAAGGCTGAAATCTGTCAGAAAACCAGCACGTAGTAAGTATAACATGCTCTAATTTCCTTAAGGCTGAAATCTGTCAGAAAACCAGCACGTAGTAAGTATAACATGCTCTAATTTCCTTAAGGCTGAAATCTGTCAGAAAACCAGCACGTAGTAAGTATAACATGCTCTAATTTCCTTAAGGCTGAAATCTGTCAGAAAACCAGCACGTAGTAAGTATAACATGCTCTAATTTCTCTTAAGGCTGAAATCTGTCAGAAAACCAGCACGTAGTAAGTATAACATGCTCTAATTTCCTTAAGGCTGAAATCTGTCAGAAAACCAGCACGTAGTAAGTATAACATGCTCTAATTTCCTTAAGGCTGAAATCTGTCAGAAAACCAGCACGTAGTAAGTATAACATGCTCTAATTTCCTTAAGGCTGAAATCTGTCAGAAAACCAGCACGTAGTAAGTATAACATGCTCTAATTTCCTTAAGGCTGAAATCTGTCAGAAAACCAGCACGTAGTAAGTATAACATGCTCTAATTTCCTTAAGGCTGAAATCTGTCAGAAAACCAGCACGTAGTAAGTATAACATGCTCTAATTTCCTTAAGGCTGAAATCTGTCAGAAAACCAGCACGTAGTAAGTATAACATGCTCTAATTTCCTTAAGGTTGAAATCTGTCAGAAAACCAGCACGTAGTAAGTATAACATGCTCTAATTTCCTTAAGGCTGAAATCTGTCAGAAAACCAGCACGTAGTAAGTATAACATGCTCTAATTTCCTTAAGGCTGAAATCTGTCAGAAAACCAGCACGTAGTAAGTATAACATGCTCTAATTTCCTTAAGGCTGAAATCTGTCAGAAAACCAGCACGTAGTAAGTATAACATGCTCTAATTTCCTTAAGGCTGAAATCTGTCAGAAAACCAGCACGTAGTAAGTATAACATGCTCTAATTTCCTTAAGGCTGAAATCTGTCAGAAAACCAGCACGTAGTAAGTATAACATGCTCTAATTTCCTTAAGGCTGAAATCTGTCAGAAAACCAGCACGTAGTAAGTATAACATGCTCTAATTTCCTTAAGGCTGAAATCTGTCAGAAAACCAGCACGTAGTAAGTATAACATGCTCTAATTTCCTTAAGGTTGAAATCTGTCAGAAAACCAGCACGTAGTAAGTATAACATGCTCTAATTTCCTTAAGGCTGAAATCTGTCAGAAAACCAGCACGTAGTAAGTATAACATGCTCTAATTTCCTTAAGGTTGAAATCTGTCAGAAAACCAGCACGTAGTAAGTATAACATGCTCTAATTTCCTTAAGGCTGAAATCTGTCAGAAAACCAGCACGTAGTAAGTATAACATGCTCTAATTTCCTTAAGGCTGAAATCTGTCAGAAAACCAGCACGTAGTAAGTATAACATGCTCTAATTTCCTTAAGGTTGAAATCTGTCAGAAAACCAGCACGTAGTAAGTATAACATGCTCTAATTTCCTTAAGGTTGAAATCTGTCAGAAAACCAGCACGTAGTAAGTATAACATGCTCTAATTTCCTTAAGGCTGAAATCTGTCAGAAAACCAGCACGTAGTAAGTATAACATGCTCTAATTTCCTTAAGGCTGAAATCTGTCAGAAAACCAGCACGTAGTAAGTATAACATGCTCTAATTTCCTTAAGGCTGAAATCTGTCAGAAAACCAGCACGTAGTAAGTATAACATGCTCTAATTTCCTTAAGGCTGAAATCTGTCAGAAAACCAGCACGTAGTAAGTATAACATGCTCTAATTTCCTTAAGGTTGAAATCTGTCAGAAAACCAGCACGTAGTAAGTATAACATGCTCTAATTTCCTTAAGGCTGAAATCTGTCAGAAAACCAGCACGTAGTAAGTATAACATGCTCTAATTTCCTTAAGGCTGAAATCTGTCAGAAAACCAGCACGTAGTAAGTATAACATGCTCTAATTTCCTTAAGGCTGAAATCTGTCAGAAAACCAGCACGTAGTAAGTATAACATGCTCTAATTTCCTTAAGGTTGAAATCTGTCAGAAAACCAGCACGCAGTAAGTATAACATGCTCTAATTTCCTTAAGGTTGAAATCTGTCAGAAAACCAGCACGTAGTAAGTATAACATGCTCTAATTTCCTTGAAATCTGTCAGAAAACCAGCACGTAGGTATAACATGCTCTAAATCTGTCAGAAAACCAGCACGTAGTAAGTATAACATGCTCTAATTTCCTTAAGGCTGAAATCTGTCAGAAAACCAGCACGTAGTAAGTATAACATGCTCTAATTTCCTAAGGCTGAAATCTGTCAGAAAACCAGCACGTAGTAAGTATAACATGCTCTAATTTCCTTAAGGCTGAAATCTGTCAGAAAACCAGCACTTAAGGTGAAATCTGTCAGAAAACCAGCACGTAGTAAGTATAACATGCTCTAATTTCCTTAAGGTTGAAATCTGTCAGAAAACCAGCACGTAGTAAGTATAACATGCTCTAATTTCCTTAAGGCTGAAATCTGTCAGAAAACCAGCACGTAGTAAGTATAACATGCTCTAATTTCCTTAAGGCTGAAATCTGTCAGAAAACCAGCACGTAGTAAGTATAACATGCTCTAATTTCCTTAAGGCTGAAATCTGTCAGAAAACCAGCACGTAGTAAGTATAACATGCTCTAATTTCCTTAAGGCTGAAATCTGTCAGAAAACCAGCACGTAGTAAGTATAACATGCTCTAATTTCCTTAAGGCTGAAATCTGTCAGAAAACCAGCACGTAGTAAGTATAACATGCTCTAATTTCCTTAAGGTTGAAATCTGTCAGAAAACCAGCACGTAGTAAGTATAACATGCTCTAATTTCCTTAAGGCTGAAATCTGTCAGAAAACCAGCACGTAGTAAGGAAAACATGCTCTAATTTCCTTAAGGCTGAAATCTGTCAGAAAACCAGCACGTAGTAAGTATAACATGCTCTAATTTCCTTAAGGCTGAAATCTGTCAGAAAACCAGCACGTAGTAAGTATAACATGCTCTAATTTCCTTAAGGCTGAAATCTGTCAGAAAACCAGCACGTAGTAAGTATAACATGCTCTAATTTCCTTAAGGCTGAAATCTGTCAGAAAACCAGCACGTAGTAAGTATAACATGCTCTAATTTCCTTAAGGTTGAAATCTGTCAGAAAACCAGCACGTAGTAAGTATAACATGCTCTAATTTCCTTAAGGTTGAAATCTGTCAGAAAACCAGCACGTAGTAAGTATAACATGCTCTAATTTCCTTAAGGCTGAAATCTGTCAGAAAACCAGCACGTAGTAAGTATAACATGCTCTAATTTCCTTAAGGCTGAAATCTGTCAGAAAACCAGCACGTAGTAAGTATAACATGCTCTAATTTCCCTAAGGCTGAAATCTGTCAGAAAACCAGCACGTAGTAAGTATAACATGCTCTAATTTCCTTAAGGCTGAAATCTGTCAGAAAACCAGCACGTAGTAAGTATAACATGCTCTAATTTCCTTAAGGTTGAAATCTGTCAGAAAACCAGCACGTAGTAAGTATAACATGCTCTAACTGAAATCTGTCAGAAAACCAGCACGTAGTAAGTATAACATGCTCTAATTTCCTAAGGCTGAAATCTGTCAGAAAACCAGCACGTAGTAAGTATAACATGCTCTAATTTCCTTAAGGCTGAAATCTGTCAGAAAACCAGCACGTAGTAAGTATAACATGCTCTAATTTCCTTAAGGCTGAAATCTGTCAGAAAACCAGCACGTAGTAAGTATAACATGCTCTAATTTCCTGTCAGAAAACCAGCACGTAGTAAGGCTGAAATCTGTCAGAAAACCAGCACGTAGTAAGTATAACATGCTCTAATTTCCTTAAGGTTGAAATCTGTCAGAAAACCAGCACGTAGTAAGTATAACATGCTCTAATTTCCTTAAGGTTGAAATCTGTCAGAAAACCAGCACGTAGTAAGTATAACATGCTCTAATTTCCTTAAGGCTGAAATCTGTCAGAAAACCAGCACGTAGTAAGTATAACATGCTCTAATTTCCTTAATTGAAATCTGTCAGAAAACCAGCACGTAGTAAGTATAACATGCTCTAATTTCCTTAAGGCTGAAATCTGTCAGAAAACCAGCACGTAGTAAGTATAACATGCTCTAATTTCCTTAAGGCTGAAATCTGTCAGAAAACCAGCACGTAGTAAGTATAACATGCTCTAATTTCCTTAAGGCTGAAATCTGTCAGAAAACCAGCACGTAGTAAGTATAACATGCTCTAATTTCCTTAAGGCTGAAATCTGTCAGAAAACCAGCACGTAGTAAGTATAACATGCTCTAATTTCCTTAAGGCTGAAATCTGTCAGAAAACCAGCACGTAGTAAGTATAACATGCTCTAATTTCCTTAAGGTTGAAATCTGTCAGAAAACCAGCACGTAGTAAGTATAACATGCTCTAATGAAATCTGTCAGAAAACCAGCACGTAGTAAGTATAACATGCTCTAATTTCCTTAAGGCTGAAATCTGTCAGAAAACCAGCACGTAGTAAGTATAACATGCTCTAATTTCCTTAAGGCTGAAATCTGTCAGAAAACCAGCACGTAGTAAGTATAACATGCTCTAATTTCCTTAAGGCTGAAATCTGTCAGAAAACCAGCACGTAGTAAGTATAACATGCTCTAATTTCCTTAAGGCTGAAATCTGTCAGAAAACCAGCACGTAGTAAGTATAACATGCTCTAATTTCCTTAAGGCTGAAATCTGTCAGAAAACCAGCACGTAGTAAGTATAACATGCTCTAATTTCCTTAAGGCTGAAATCTGTCAGAAAACCAGCACGTAGTAAGTATAACATGCTCTAATTTCCTTAAGGCTGAAATCTGTCAGAAAACCAGCACGTAGTAAGTATAACATGCTCTAATTTCCTTAAGGTTGAAATCTGTCAGAAAACCAGCACGTAGTAAGTATAACATGCTCTAATTTCCTTAAGGTTGAAATCTGTCAGAAAACCAGCACGTAGTAAGTATAACATGCTCTAATTTCCTTAAGGCTGAAATCTGTCAGAAAACCAGCACGTAGTAAGTATAACATGCTCTAATTTCCTTAAGGCTGAAATCTGTCAGAAAACCAGCACGTAGTAAGTATAACATGCTCTAATTTCCTTAAGGTTGAAATCTGTCAGAAAACCAGCACGTAGTAAGTATAACATGCTCTAATTTCCTTAAGGCTGAAATCTGTCAGAAAACCAGCACGTAGTAAGTATAACATGCTCTAATTTCCTTAAGGCTGAAATCTGTCAGAAAACCAGCACGTAGTAAGTATAACATGCTCTAATTTCCTTAAGGCTGAAATCTGTCAGAAAACCAGCACGTAGTAAGTATAACATGCTCTAATTTCCTTAAGGTTGAAATCTGTCAGAAAACCAGCACGTAGTAAGTATAACATGCTCTAATTTCCTTAAGGTTGAAATCTGTCAGAAAACCAGCACGTAGTAAGTATAACATGCTCTAATTTCCTTAAGGCTGAAATCTGTCAGAAAACCAGCACGTAGTAAGTATAACATGCTCTAATTTCCTTAAGGCTGAAATCTGTCAGAAAACCAGCACGTAGTAAGTATAACATGCTCTAATTTCCTTAAGGCTGAAATCTGTCAGAAAACCAGCACGTAGTAAGTATAACATGCTCTAATTTCCTTAAGGCTGAAATCTGTCAGAAAACCAGCACGTAGTAAGTATAACATGCTCTAATTTCCTTAAGGCTGAAATCTGTCAGAAAACCAGCACGTAGTAAGTATAACATGCTCTAATTTCCTTAAGGCTGAAATCTGTCAGAAAACCAGCACGTAGTAAGTATAACATGCTCTAATTTCCTTAAGGCTGAAATCTGTCAGAAAACCAGCACGTAGTAAGTATAACATGCTCTAATTTAACCTCTAAGGCTGAAATCTGTCAGAAAACCAGCACGTAGTAAGTATAACATGCTCTAATTTCCTTAAGGCTGAAATCTGTCAGAAAACCAGCACGTAGTAAGTATAACATGCTCTAATTTCCTTAAGGTTGAAATCTGTCAGAAAACCAGCACGTAGTAAGTATAACATGCTCTAATTTCCTTAAGGTTGAAATCTGTCAGAAAACCAGCACGTAGTAAGTATAACATGCTCTAATTTCCTTAAGGCTGAAATCTGTCAGAAAACCAGCACGTAGTAAGTATAACATGCTCTAATTTCCTTAAGGCTGAAATCTGTCAGAAAACCAGCACGTAGTAAGTATAACATGCTCTAATTTCCTTAAGGCTGAAATCTGTCAGAAAACCAGCACGTAGTAAGTATAACATGCTCTAATTTCCTTAAGGCTGAAATCTGTCAGAAAACCAGCACGTAGTAAGTATAACATGCTCTAATTTCCTTAAGGCTGAAATCTGTCAGAAAACCAGCACGTAGTAAGTATAACATGCTCTAATTTCCTTAAGGTTGAAATCTGTCAGAAAACCAGCACGTAGTAAGTATAACATGCTCTAATTTCCTTAAGGCTGAAATCTGTCAGAAAACCAGCACGTAGTAAGTATAACATGCTCTAAAGGCTGAAATCTGTCAGAAAACCAGCACGTAGTAAGTATAACATGCTCTAATTTCCTTAAGGCTGAAATCTGTCAGAAAACCAGCACGTAGTAAGTATAACATGCTCTAATTTCCTTAAGGTTGAAATCTGTCAGAAAACCAGCACGTAGTAAGTATAACATGCTCTAATTTCCTTAAGGCTGAAATCTGTCAGAAAACCAGCACGTAGTAAGTATAACATGCTCTAATTTCCTTAAGGCTGAAATCTGTCAGAAAACCAGCACGTAGTAAGTATAACACATGCTCTAAGTAAGTATAACATGCTCCTTAAGGCTGAAATCTGTCAGAAAACCAGCACGTAGTAAGTATAACATGCTCTAATTTCCTTAAGGCTGAAATCTGTCAGAAAACCAGCACGTAGTAAGTATAACATGCTCTAATTTCCTTAAGGCTGAAATCTGTCAGAAAACCAGCACGTAGTAAGTATAACATGCTCTAATTTCCTTAAGGCTGAAATCTGTCAGAAAACCAGCACGTAGTAAGTATAACATGCTCTAATTTCCTTAAGGTTGAAATCTGTCAGAAAACCAGCACGTAGTAAGTATAACATGCTCTAATTTCCTTAAGGCTGAAATCTGTCAGAAAACCAGCACGTAGTAAGTATAACATGCTCTAATTTCCTTAAGGCTGAAATCTGTCAGAAAACCAGCACGTAGTAAGTATAACATGCTCTAATTTCCTTAAGGCTGAAATCTGTCAGAAAACCAGCACGTAGTAAGTATAACATGCTCTAATTTCCTTAAGGCTGAAATCTGTCAGAAAACCAGCACGTAGTAAGTATAACATGCTCTAATTTCCTTAAGGCTGAAATCTGTCAGAAAACCAGCACGTAGTAAGTATAACATGCTCTAATTTCCTTAAGGCTGAAATCTGTCAGAAAACCAGCACGTAGTAAGTATAACATGCTCTAATTTCCTTAAGGCTGAAATCTGTCAGAAAACCAGCACGTAGTAAGTATAACATGCTCTAATTTCCTTAAGGCTGAAATCTGTCAGAAAACCAGCACGTAGTAAGTATAACATGCTCTAATTTCCTTAAGGCTGAAATCTGTCAGAAAACCAGCACGTAGTAAGTATAACATGCTCTAATTTCCTTAAGGTTGAAATCTGTCAGAAAACCAGCACGTAGTAAGTATAACATGCTCTAATTTCCTTAAGGTTGAAATCTGTCAGAAAACCAGCACGTAGTAAGTATAACATGCTCTAATTTCCTTAAGGTTGAAATCTGTCAGAAAACCAGCACGTAGTAAGTATAACATGCTCTAATTTCCTTAAGGCTGAAATCTGTCAGAAAACCAGCACGTAGTAAGTATAACATGCTCTAATTTCCTTAAGGCTGAAATCTGTCAGAAAACCAGCACGTAGTAAGTATAACATGCTCTAACATGAAATCTGTCAGAAAACCAGCACGTAGTAAGTATAACATGCTCTAATTTCCTTAAGGCTGAAATCTGTCAGAAAACCAGCACGTAGTAAGTATAACATGCTCTAATTTCCTTAAGGCTGAAATCTGTCAGAAAACCAGCACGTAGTAAGTATAACATGCTCTAATTTCCTTAAGGCTGAAATCTGTCAGAAAACCAGCACGTAGTAAGTATAACATGCTCTAATTTCCTTAAGGCTGAAATCTGTCAGAAAACCAGCACGTAGTAAGTATAACATGCTCTAATTTCCTTAAGGCTGAAATCTGTCAGAAAACCAGCACGTAGTAAGTATAACATGCTCTAATTTCCTTAAGGTTGAAATCTGTCAGAAAACCAGCACGTAGTAAGTATAACATGCTCTAATTTCCTTAAGGTTGAAATCTGTCAGAAAACCAGCACGTAGTAAGTATAACATGCTCTAATTTCCTTAAGGCTGAAATCTGTCAGAAAACCAGCACGTAGTAAGTATAACATGCTCTAATTTCCTTAAGGTTGAAATCTGTCAGAAAACCAGCACGTAGTAAGTATAACATGCTCTAATTTCCTTAAGGCTGAAATCTGTCAGAAAACCAGCACGTAGTAAGTATAACATGCTCTAATTTCCTTAAGGCTGAAATCTGTCAGAAAACCAGCACGTAGTAAGTAGTAAGTATAACATGCTCTAATTTCTTAAGGCTGAAATCTGTCAGAAAACCAGCACGTAGTAAGTATAACATGCTCTAATTTCCTTAAGGCTGAAATCTGTCAGAAAACCAGCACGTAGTAAGTATAACATGCTCTAATTTCCTTAAGGCTGAAATCTGTCAGAAAACCAGCACGTAGTAAGTATAACATGTAAGGTGAAATCTGTCAGAAAACCAGCACGTAGTAAGTATAACATGCTCTAATTTCCTTAAGGCTGAAATCTGTCAGAAAACCAGCACGTAGTAAGTATAACATGCTCTAATTTCCTTAAGGTTGAAATCTGTCAGAAAACCAGCACGTAGTAAGTATAACATGCTCTAATTTCCTTAAGGCTGAAATCTGTCAGAAAACCAGCACGTAGTAAGTATAACATGCTCTAATTTCCTTAAGGCTGAAATCTGTCAGAAAACCAGCACGTAGTAAGTATAACATGCTCTAATTTCCTTAAGGTTGAAATCTGTCAGAAAACCAGCACGTAGTAAGTATAACATGCTCTAATTTCCTTAAGGCTGAAATCTGTCAGAAAACCAGCACGTAGTAAGTATACATGCTCTAATTTCCTTAATGAAATCTGTCAGAAAACCAGCACGTAGTAAGTATAACATGCTCTAATTTCCTTAAGGCTGAAATCTGTCAGAAAACCAGCACGTAGTAAGAGGCTGAAATCTGTCAGAAAACCAGCACGTAGTAAGTATAACATGCTCTAATTTCCTTAAGGCTGAAATCTGTCAGAAAACCAGCACGTAGTAAGTATAACATGCTCTAATTTCCTTAAGGCTGAAATCTGTCAGAAAACCAGCACGTAGTAAGTATAACATGCTCTAATTTCCTTAAGGCTGAAATCTGTCAGAAAACCAGCACGTAGTAAGTATAACATGCTCTAATTTCCTTAATGAAATCTGTCAGAAAACCAGCACGTAGTAAGTATAACATGCTCTAATTTCCTTAAGGTTGAAATCTGTCAGAAAACCAGCACGTAGTAAGTATAACATGCTCTAATTTCCTTAAGGCTGAAATCTGTCAGAAAACCAGCACGTAGTAAGTATAACATGCTCTAATTTCCTTAAGGCTGAAATCTGTCAGAAAACCAGCACGTAGTAAGTATAACATGCTCTAATTTCCTTAAGGCTGAAATCTGTCAGAAAACCAGCACGTAGTAAGTATAACATGCTCTAATTTCCTTAAGGCTGAAATCTGTCAGAAAACCAGCACGTAGTAAGTATAACTAATTTCAGAAAACCAGCACGTAGTAAGTATAACATGCTCTAATTTCCTTAAGGCTGAAATCTGTCAGAAAACCAGCACGTAGTAAGTATAACATGCTCTAATTTCCTTAAGGCTGAAATCTGTCAGAAAACCAGCACGTAGTAAGTATAACATGCTCTAATTTCCTTAAGGTTGAAATCTGTCAGAAAACCAGCACGTAGTAAGTATAACATGCTCTAATTTCCTTAAGGCTGAAATCTGTCAGAAAACCAGCACGTAGTAAGTATAACATGCTCTAATTTCCCTAAGGCTGAAATCTGTCAGAAAACCAGCACGTAGTAAGTATAACATGCTCTAATTTCCTTAAGGCTGAAATCTGTCAGAAAACCAGCACGTAGTAAGTATAACATGCTCTAATTTCCTTAAGGCTGAAATCTGTCAGAAAACCAGCACGTAGTAAGTATAACATGCTCTAATTTCCTTAAGGCTGAAATCTGTCAGAAAACCAGCACGTAGTAAGTATAACATGCTCTAATTTCCTTAAGGCTGAAATCTGTCAGAAAACCAGCACGTAGTAAGTATAACATGCTCTAATTTCCTTAAGGCTGAAATCTGTCAGAAAACCAGCACGTAGTAAGTATAACATGCTCTAATTTCCTTAAGGCTGAAATCTGTCAGAAAACCAGCACGTAGTAAGTATAACATGCTCTAATTTCCTTAAGGCTGAAATCTGTCAGAAAACCAGCACGTAGTAAGTATAACATGCTCTAATTTCCTTAAGGCTGAAATCTGTCAGAAAACCAGCACGTAGTAAGTATAACATGCTCTAATTTCCTTAAGGCTGAAATCTGTCAGAAAACCAGCACGTAGTAAGTATAACATGCTCTAATTTCCTTAAGGCTGAAATCTGTCAGAAAACCAGCACGTAGTAAGTATAACATGCTCTAATTTCCTTAAGGTTGAAATCTGTCAGAAAACCAGCACGTAGTAAGTATAACATGCTCTAATTTCCTTAAGGCTGAAATCTGTCAGAAAACCAGCACGTAGTAAGTATAACATGCTCTAATTTCCTTAAGGCTGAAATCTGTCAGAAAACCAGCACGTAGTAAGTATAACATGCTCTAATTTCCTTAAGGTTGAAATCTGTCAGAAAACCAGCACGTAGTAAGTATAACATGCTCTAATTTCCTTAAGGCTGAAATCTGTCAGAAAACCAGCACGTAGTAAGTATAACATGCTCTAATTTCCTTAAGGCTGAAATCTGTCAGAAAACCAGCACGTAGTAAGTATAACATGCTCTAATTTCCTTAAGGCTGAAATCTGTCAGAAAACCAGCACGTAGTAAGTATAACATGCTCTAATTTCCTTAAGGCTGAAATCTGTCAGAAAACCAGCACGTAGTAAGTATAACATGCTCTAATTTCCTTAAGGTTGAAATCTGTCAGAAAACCAGCACGTAGTAAGTATAACATGCTCTAATTTCCTTAAGGTTGAAATCTGTCAGAAAACCAGCACGTAGTAAGTATAACATGCTCTAATTTCCTTAAGGCTGAAATCTGTCAGAAAACCAGCACGTAGTAAGTATAACATGCTCTAATTTCCTTAAGGCTGAAATCTGTCAGAAAACCAGCACGTAGTAAGTATAACATGCTCTAATTTCCTTAAGGCTGAAATCTGTCAGAAAACCAGCACGTAGTAAGTATAACATGCTCTAATTTCCTTAAGGCTGAAATCTGTCAGAAAACCAGCACGTAGTAAGTATAACATGCTCTAATTTCCTTAAGGTTGAAATCTGTCAGAAAACCAGCACGTAGTAAGTATAACATGCTCTAATTTCCTTAAGGCTGAAATCTGTCAGAAAACCAGCACGTAGTAAGTATAACATGCTCTAATTTCCTTAAGGCTGAAATCTGTCAGAAAACCAGCACGTAGTAAGTATAACATGCTCTAATTTCCTTAAGGCTGAAATCTGTCAGAAAACCAGCACGTAGTAAGTATAACATGCTCTAATTTCCTTAAGGCTGAAATCTGTCAGAAAACCAGCACGTAGTAAGTATAACATGCTCTAATTTCCTTAAGGCTGAAATCTGTCAGAAAACCAGCACGTAGTAAGTATAACATGCTCTAATTTCCTTAAGGCTGAAATCTGTCAGAAAACCAGCACGTAGTAAGTATAACATGCTCTAATTTCCTTAAGGCTGAAATCTGTCAGAAAACCAGCACGTAGTAAGTATAACATGCTCTAATTTCCTTAAGGCTGAAATCTGTCAGAAAACCAGCACGTAGTAAGTATAACATGCTCTAATTTCCTTAAGGCTGAAATCTGTCAGAAAACCAGCACGTAGTAAGTATAACATGCTCTAATTTCCTTAAGGTTGAAATCTGTCAGAAAACCAGCACGTAGTAAGTATAACATGCTCTAATTTCCTTAAGGCTGAAATCTGTCAGAAAACCAGCACGTAGTAAGTATAACATGCTCTAATTTCCTTAAGGCTGAAATCTGTCAGAAAACCAGCACGTAGTAAGTATAACATGCTCTAATTTCCTTAAGGCTGAAATCTGTCAGAAAACCAGCACGTAGTAAGTATAACATGCTCTAATTTCCTTAAGGCTGAAATCTGTCAGAAAACCAGCACGTAGTAAGTATAACATGCTCTAATTTCCTCTAAGGCTGAAATCTGTCAGAAAACCAGCACGTAGTAAGTATAACATGCTCTAATTTCCTTAAGGCTGAAATCTGTCAGAAAACCAGCACGTAGTAAGTATAACATGCTCTAATTTCCTTAAGGTTGAAATCTGTCAGAAAACCAGCACGTAGTAAGTATAACATGCTCTAATTTCCTTAAGGCTGAAATCTGTCAGAAAACCAGCACGTAGTAAGTATAACATGCTCTAATTTCCTTAAGGCTGAAATCTGTCAGAAAACCAGCACGTAGTAAGTATAACATGCTCTAATTTCCTTAAGGCTGAAATCTGTCAGAAAACCAGCACGTAGTAAGTATAACATGCTCTAATTTCCTTAAGGTTGAAATCTGTCAGAAAACCAGCACGTAGTAAGTATAACATGCTCTAATTTCCTTAAGGCTGAAATCTGTCAGAAAACCAGCACGTAGTAAGTATAACATGCTCTAATTTCCTTAAGGCTGAAATCTGTCAGAAAACCAGCACGTAGTAAGTATAACATGCTCTAATTTCCTTAAGGTTGAAATCTGTCAGAAAACCAGCACGTAGTAAGTATAACATGCTCTAATTTCCTTAAGGCTGAAATCTGTCAGAAAACCAGCACGTAGTAAGTATAACATGCTCTAATTTCCTTAAGGCTGAAATCTGTCAGAAAACCAGCACGTAGTAAGTATAACATGCTCTAATTTCCTTAAGGCTGAAATCTGTCAGAAAACCAGCACGTAGTAAGTATAACATGCTCTAATTTCCTTAAGGCTGAAATCTGTCAGAAAACCAGCACGTAGTAAGTATAACATGCTCTAATTTCCTTAAGGCTGAAATCTGTCAGAAAACCAGCACGTAGTAAGTATAACATGCTCTAATTTCCTTAAGGCTGAAATCTGTCAGAAAACCAGCACGTAGTAAGTATAACATGCTCTAATTTCCTTAAGGCTGAAATCTGTCAGAAAACCAGCACGTAGTAAGTATAACATGCTCTAATTTCCTTAAGGCTGAAATCTGTCAGAAAACCAGCACGTAGTAAGTATAACATGCTCTAATTTCCTTAAGGTTGAAATCTGTCAGAAAACCAACGTAGTAAGTATAACATGCTTAAGGCTGAAATCTGTCAGAAAACCAGCACGTAGTAAGTATAACATGCTCTAATTTCCTTAAGGCTGAAATCTGTCAGAAAACCAGCACGTAGTAAGTATAACATGCTCTAATTTCCTTAAGGCTGAAATCTGTCAGAAAACCAGCACGTAGTAAGTATAACATGCTCTAATTTCCTTAAGGCTGAAATCTGTCAGAAAACCAGCACGTAGTAAGTATAACATGCTCTAATTTCCTTAAGGCTGAAATCTGTCAGAAAACCAGCACGTAGTAAGTATAACATGCTCTAATTTCCTTAAGGTTGAAATCTGTCAGAAAACCAGCACGTAGTAAGTATAACATGCTCTAATTTCCTTTGAAATCTGTCAGAAAACCAGCGTGAAATCTGTCAGAAAACCAGCACGTAGTAAGTATAACATGCTCTAATTTCCTTAAGGTTGAAATCTGTCAGAAAACCAGCACGTAGTAAGTATAACATGCTCTAATTTCCTTAAGGCTGAAATCTGTCAGAAAACCAGCACGTAGTAAGTATAACATGCTCTAATTTCCTTAAGGCTGAAATCTGTCAGAAAACCAGCACGTAGTAAGTATAACATGCTCTAATTTCCTTAAGGCTGAAATCTGTCAGAAAACCAGCACGTAGTAAGTATAACATGCTCTAATTTCCTTAAGGTTGAAATCTGTCAGAAAACCAGCACGTAGTAAGTATAACATGCTCTAATTTCCTTAAGGCTGAAATCTGTCAGAAAACCAGCACGTAGTAAGTATAACATGCTCTAATTTCCTTAAGGCTGAAATCTGTCAGAAAACCAGCACGTAGTAAGTATAACATGCTCTAATTTCCTTAAGGCTGAAATCTGTCAGAAAACCAGCACGTAGTAAGTATAACATGCTCTAATTTCCTTAAGGCTGAAATCTGTCAGAAAACCAGCACGTAGTAAGTATAACATGCTCTAATTTCTTAAGGCTGAAATCTGTCAGAAAACCAGCACGTAGTAAGTATAACATGCTCTAATTTCCTAAGGCTGAAATCTGTCAGAAAACCAGCACGTAGTAAGTATAACATGCTCTAATTTCCTTAAGGCTGAAATCTGTCAGAAAACCAGCACGTAGTAAGTATAACATGCTCTAATTTCCTTAAGGCTGAAATCTGTCAGAAAACCAGCACGTAGTAAGTATAACATGCTCTAATTTCCTTAAGGCTGAAATCTGTCAGAAAACCAGCACGTAGTAAGTATAACATGCTCTAATTTCCTTAAGGCTGAAATCTGTCAGAAAACCAGCACGTAGTAAGTATAACATGCTCTAATTTCCTTAAGGCTGAAATCTGTCAGAAAACCAGCACGTAGTAAGTATAACATGCTCTAATTTCCTTAAGGCTGAAATCTGTCAGAAAACCAGCACGTAGTAAGTATAACATGCTCTAATTTCCTTAAGGTTGAAATCTGTCAGAAAACCAGCACGTAGTAAGTATAACATGCTCTAATTTCCTTAAGGCTGAAATCTGTCAGAAAACCAGCACGTAGTAAGTATAACATGCTCTAATTTCCTTAAGGCTGAAATCTGTCAGAAAACCAGCACGTAGTAAGTATAACATGCTCTAATTTCCTTAAGGCTGAAATCTGTCAGAAAACCAGCACGTAGTAAGTATAACATGCTCTAATTTCCTTAAGGCTGAAATCTGTCAGAAAACCAGCACGTAGTAAGTATAACATGCTCTAATTTCCTTAAGGCTGAAATCTGTCAGAAAACCAGCACGTAGTAAGTATAACATGCTCTAATTTCCTTAAGGCTGAAATCTGTCAGAAAACCAGCACGTAGTAAGTATAACATGCTCTAATTTCCTTAAGGTTGAAATCTGTCAGAAAACCAGCACGTAGTAAGTATAACATGCTCTAATTTCCTTAAGGCTGAAATCTGTCAGAAAACCAGCACGTAGTAAGTATAACATGCTCTAATTTCCTTAAGGCTGAAATCTGTCAGAAAACCAGCACGTAGTAAGTATAACATGCTCTAATTTCCTTAAGGCTGAAATCTGTCAGAAAACCAGCACGTAGTAAGTATAACATGCTCTAATTTCCTTAAGGCTGAAATCTGTCAGAAAACCAGCACGTAGTAAGTATAACATGCTCTAATTTCCTTAAGGCTGAAATCTGTCAGAAAACCAGCACGTAGTAAGTATAACATGCTCTAATTTCCTTAAGGCTGAAATCTGTCAGAAAACCAGCACGTAGTAAGTATAACATGCTCTAATTTCCTTAAGGCTGAAATCTGTCAGAAAACCAGCACGTAGTAAGTATAACATGCTCTAATTTCCTTAAGGCTGAAATCTGTCAGAAAACCAGCACGTAGTAAGTATAACATGCTCTAATTTCCTTAAGGTTGAAATCTGTCAGAAAACCAGCACGTAGTAAGTATAACATGCTCTAATTTCCTTAAGGCTGAAATCTGTCAGAAAACCAGCACGTAGTAAGTATAACATGCTCTAATTTCCTTAAGGCTGAAATCTGTCAGAAAACCAGCACGTAGTAAGTATAACATGCTCTAATTTCCTTAAGGCTGAAATCTGTCAGAAAACCAGCACGTAGTAAGTATAACATGCTCTAATTTCCTTAAGGCTGAAATCTGTCAGAAAACCAGCACGTAGTAAGTATAACATGCTCTAATTTCCTTAAGGCTGAAATCTGTCAGAAAACCAGCACGTAGTAAGTATAACATGCTCTAATTTCCTTAAGGTTGAAATCTGTCAGAAAACCAGCACGTAGTAAGTATAACATGCTCTAATTTCCTTAAGGTTGAAATCTGTCAGAAAACCAGCACGTAGTAAGTATAACATGCTCTAATTTCCTTAAGGTATGAAATCTGTCAGAAAACCAGCACGTAGTAAGTATAACATGCTCTAATTTCCTTAAGGTTGAAATCTGTCAGAAAACCAGCACGTAGTAAGTATAACATGCTCTAATTTCCTTAAGGCTGAAATCTGTCAGAAAACCAGCACGTAGTAAGTATAACATGCTCTAATTTCCTTAAGGCTGAAATCTGTCAGAAAACCAGCACGTAGTAAGTATAACATGCTCTAATTTCCTTAAGGCTGAAATCTGTCAGAAAACCAGCACGTAGTAAGTATAACATGCTCTAATTTCCTTAAGGCTGAAATCTGTCAGAAAACCAGCACGTAGTAAGTATAACATGCTCTAATTTCCTTAAGGCTGAAATCTGTCAGAAAACCAGCACGTAGTAAGTATAACATGCTCTAATTTCCTTAAGGCTGAAATCTGTCAGAAAACCAGCACGTAGTAAGTATAACATGCTCTAATTTCCTTAAGGCTGAAATCTGTCAGAAAACCAGCACGTAGTAAGTATAACATGCTCTAATTTCCTTAAGGCTGAAATCTGTCAGAAAACCAGCACGTAGTAAGTATAACATGCTCTAATTTCCTTAAGGCTGAAATCTGTCAGAAAACCAGCACGTAGTAAGTATAACATGCTCTAATTTCCTTAAGGCTGAAATCTGTCAGAAAACCAGCACGTAGTAAGTATAACATGCTCTAATTTCCTTAAGGCTGAAATCTGTCAGAAAACCAGCACGTAGTAAGTATAACATGCTCTAATTTCCTTAAGGCTGAAATCTGTCAGAAAACCAGCACGTAGTAAGTATAACATGCTCTAATTTCCTTAAGGCTGAAATCTGTCAGAAAACCAGCACGTAGTAAGTATAACATGCTCTAATTTCCTTAAGGCTGAAATCTGTCAGAAAACCAGCACGTAGTAAGTATAACATGCTCTAATTTCCTTAAGGCTGAAATCTGTCAGAAAACCAGCACGTAGTAAGTATAACATGCTCTAATTTCCTTAAGGCTGAAATCTGTCAGAAAACCAGCACGTAGTAAGTATAACATGCTCTAATTTCCTTAAGGCTGAAATCTGTCAGAAAACCAGCACGTAGTAAGTATAACATGCTCTAATTTCCCTAAGGCTGAAATCTGTCAGAAAACCAGCACGTAGTAAGTATAACATGCTCTAATTTCCTTAAGGCTGAAATCTGTCAGAAAACCAGCACGTAGTAAGTATAACATGCTCTAATTTCCTTAAGGTTGAAATCTGTCAGAAAACCAGCACGTAGTAAGTATAACATGCTCTAATTTCCTTAAGGTTGAAATCTGTCAGAAAACCAGCACGTAGTAAGTATAACATGCTCTAATTTCCTTAAGGCTGAAATCTGTCAGAAAACCAGCACGTAGTAAGTATAACATGCTCTAATTTCCTTAAGGCTGAAATCTGTCAGAAAACCAGCACGTAGTAAGTATAACATGCTCTAATTTCCTTAAGGCTGAAATCTGTCAGAAAACCAGCACGTAGTAAGTATAACATGCTCTAATTTCCTTAAGGCTGAAATCTGTCAGAAAACCAGCACGTAGTAAGTATAACATGCTCTAATTTCCTTAAGGCTGAAATCTGTCAGAAAACCAGCACGTAGTAAGTATAACATGCTCTAATTTCCTTAAGGCTGAAATCTGTCAGAAAACCAGCACGTAGTAAGTATAACATGCTCTAATTTCCTTAAGGCTGAAATCTGTCAGAAAACCAGCACGTAGTAAGTATAACATGCTCTAATTTCCTTAAGGCTGAAATCTGTCAGAAAACCAGCACGTAGTAAGTATAACATGCTCTAATTTCCTTAAGGTTGAAATCTGTCAGAAAACCAGCACGTAGTAAGTATAACATGCTCTAATTTCCTTAAGGCTGAAATCTGTCAGAAAACCAGCACGTAGTAAGTATAACATGCTCTAACTTAAGGTGAAATCTGTCAGAAAACCAGCACGTAGTAAGTATAACATGCTCTAATTTCCTTAAGGCTGAAATCTGTCAGAAAACCAGCACGTGAAATCTGTCAGAAAACCAGCACGTAGTAAGTATAACATGCTCTAATTTCCTTAAGGCTGAAATCTGTCAGAAAACCAGCACGTAGTAAGTATAACATGCTCTAATTTCCTTAAGGCTGAAATCTGTCAGAAAACCAGCACGTAGTAAGTATAACATGCTCTAATTTCCTTAAGGCTGAAATCTGTCAGAAAACCAGCACGTAGTAAGTATAACATGCTCTAATTTCCTTAAGGCTGAAATCTGTCAGAAAACCAGCACGTAGTAAGTATAACATGCTCTAATTTCCTTAAGGTTGAAATCTGTCAGAAAACCAGCACGTAGTAAGTATAACATGCTCTAATTTCCTTAAGGCTGAAATCTGTCAGAAAACCAGCACGTAGTAAGTATAACATGCTCTAATTTCCTTAAGGCTGAAATCTGTCAGAAAACCAGCACGTAGTAAGTATAACATGCTCTAATTTCCTTAAGGCTGAAATCTGTCAGAAAACCAGCACGTAGTAAGTATAACATGCTCTAATTTCCTTAAGGCTGAAATCTGTCAGAAAACCAGCACGTAGTAAGTATAACATGCTCTAATTTCCTTAAGGCTGAAATCTGTCAGAAAACCAGCACGTAGTAAGTATAACATGCTCTAATTTCCTTAAGGCTGAAATCTGTCAGAAAACCAGCACGTAGTAAGTATAACATGCTCTAATTTCCTTAAGGCTGAAATCTGTCAGAAAACCAGCACGTAGTAAGTATAACATGCTCTAATTTCCTTAAGGCTGAAATCTGTCAGAAAACCAGCACGTAGTAAGTATAACATGCTCTAATTTCCTTAAGGCTGAAATCTGTCAGAAAACCAGCACGTAGTAAGTATAACATGCTCTAATTTCCTAAGGCTGAAATCTGTCAGAAAACCAGCACGTAGTAAGTATAACATGCTCTAATTTCCTTAAGGTTGAAATCTGTCAGAAAACCAGCACGTAGTAAGTATAACATGCTCTAATTTCCTTAAGGTTGAAATCTGTCAGAAAACCAGCACGTAGTAAGTATAACATGCTCTAATTTCCTTAAGGCTGAAATCTGTCAGAAAACCAGCACGTAGTAAGTATAACATGCTCTAATTTCCTTAAGGCTGAAATCTGTCAGAAAACCAGCACGTAGTAAGTATAACATGCTCTAATTTCCTTAAGGTTGAAATCTGTCAGAAAACCAGCACGTAGTAAGTATAACATGCTCTAATTTCCTTAAGGTTGAAATCTGTCAGAAAACCAGCACGTAGTAAGTATAACATGCTCTAATTTCCTTAAGGCTGAAATCTGTCAGAAAACCAGCACGTAGTAAGTATAACATGCTCTAATTTCCTTAAGGCTGAAATCTGTCAGAAAACCAGCACGTAGTAAGTATAACATGCTCTAATTTCCTTAAGGTTGAAATCTGTCAGAAAACCAGCACGTAGTAAGTATAACATGCTCTAATTTCCTTAAGGCTGAAATCTGTCAGAAAACCAGCACGTAGTAAGTATAACATGCTCTAATTTCCTTAAGGCTGAAATCTGTCAGAAAACCAGCACGTAGTAAGTATAACATGCTCTAATTTCCTTAAGGCTGAAATCTGTCAGAAAACCAGCACGTAGTAAGTATAACATGCTCTAATTTCCTTAAGGCTGAAATCTGTCAGAAAACCAGCACGTAGTAAGTATAACATGCTCTAATTTCCTTAAGGCTGAAATCTGTCAGAAAACCAGCACGTAGTAAGTATAACATGCTCTAATTTCCTTAAGGCTGAAATCTGTCAGAAAACCAGCACGTAGTAAGTATAACATGCTCTAATTTCCTTAAGGTTGAAATCTGTCAGAAAACCAGCACGTAGTAAGTATAACATGCTCTAATTTCCTTAAGGCTGAAATCTGTCAGAAAACCAGCACGTAGTAAGTATAACATGCTCTAATTTCCTAAGGCTGAAATCTGTCAGAAAACCAGCACGTAGTAAGTATAACATGCTCTAATTTCCTTAAGGTTGAAATCTGTCAGAAAACCAGCACGTAGTAAGTATAACATGCTCTAATTTCCTTAAGGCTGAAATCTGTCAGAAAACCAGCACGTAGTAAGTATAACATGCTCTAATTTCCTTAAGGCTGAAATCTGTCAGAAAACCAGCACGTAGTAAGTATAACATGCTCTAATTTCCTTAAGGCTGAAATCTGTCAGAAAACCAGCACGTAGTAAGTATAACATGCTCTAATTTCCTTAAGGCTGAAATCTGTCAGAAAACCAGCACGTAGTAAGTATAACATGCTCTAATTTCCTTAAGGTTGAAATCTGTCAGAAAACCAGCACGTAGTAAGTATAACATGCTCTAATTTCCTTAAGGTTGAAATCTGTCAGAAAACCAGCACGTAGTAAGTATAACATGCTCTAATTTCCTTAAGGCTGAAATCTGTCAGAAAACCAGCACGTAGTAAGTATAACATGCTCTAATTTCCTTAAGGCTGAAATCTGTCAGAAAACCAGCACGTAGTAAGTATAACATGCTCTAATTTCCTTAAGGCTGAAATCTGTCAGAAAACCAGCACGTAGTAAGTATAACATGCTCTAATTTCCTTAAGGCTGAAATCTGTCAGAAAACCAGCACGTAGTAAGTATAACATGCTCTAATTTCCTTAAGGTTGAAATCTGTCAGAAAACCAGCACGTAGTAAGTATAACATGCTCTAATTTCCTTAAGGCTGAAATCTGTCAGAAAACCAGCACGTAGTAAGTATAACATGCTCTAATTTCCTTAAGGCTGAAATCTGTCAGAAAACCAGCACGTAGTAAGTATAACATGCTCTAATTTCCTTAAGGCTGAAATCTGTCAGAAAACCAGCACGTAGTAAGTATAACATGCTCTAATTTCCTTAAGGCTGAAATCTGTCAGAAAACCAGCACGTAGTAAGTATAACATGCTCTAATTTCCTTAAGGCTGAAATCTGTCAGAAAACCAGCACGTAGTAAGTATAACATGCTCTAATTTCCTTAAGGCTGAAATCTGTCAGAAAACCAGCACGTAGTAAGTATAACATGCTCTAATTTCCTTAAGGCTGAAATCTGTCAGAAAACCAGCACGTAGTAAGTATAACATGCTCTAATTTCCTTAAGGCTGAAATCTGTCAGAAAACCAGCACGTAGTAAGTATAACATGCTCTAATTTCCTTAAGGCTGAAATCTGTCAGAAAACCAGCACGTAGTAAGTATAACATGCTCTAATTTCCTTAAGGCTGAAATCTGTCAGAAAACCAGCACGTAGTAAGTATAACATGCTCTAATTTCCTTAAGGCTGAAATCTGTCAGAAAACCAGCACGTAGTAAGTATAACATGCTCTAATTTCCTTAAGGCTGAAATCTGTCAGAAAACCAGCACGTAGTAAGTATAACATGCTCTAATTTCCTTAAGGCTGAAATCTGTCAGAAAACCAGCACGTAGTAAGTATAACATGCTCTAATTTCCTTAAGGTTGAAATCTGTCAGAAAACCAGCACGTAGTAAGTATAACATGCTCTAATTTCCTTAAGGCTGAAATCTGTCAGAAAACCAGCACGTAGTAAGTATAACATGCTCTAATTTCCTTAAGGCTGAAATCTGTCAGAAAACCAGCACGTAGTAAGTATAACATGCTCTAATTTCCTTAAGGCTGAAATCTGTCAGAAAACCAGCACGTAGTAAGTATAACATGCTCTAATTTCCTTAAGGCTGAAATCTGTCAGAAAACCAGCACGTAGTAAGTATAACATGCTCTAATTTCCTTAAGGTTGAAATCTGTCAGAAAACCAGCACGTAGTAAGTATAACATGCTCTAATTTCCTTAAGGCTGAAATCTGTCAGAAAACCAGCACGTAGTAAGTATAACATGCTCTAATTTCCTTAAGGCTGAAATCTGTCAGAAAACCAGCACGTAGTAAGTATAACATGCTCTAATTTCCTTAAGGCTGAAATCTGTCAGAAAACCAGCACGTAGTAAGTATAACATGCTCTAATTTCTCTTAAGGCTGAAATCTGTCAGAAAACCAGCACGTAGTAAGTATAACATGCTCTAATTTCCTTAAGGCTGAAATCTGTCAGAAAACCAGCACGTAGTAAGTATAACATGCTCTAATTTCCTTAAGGCTGAAATCTGTCAGAAAACCAGCACGTAGTAAGTATAACATGCTCTAATTTCCTTAAGGCTGAAATCTGTCAGAAAACCAGCACGTAGTAAGTATAACATGCTCTAATTTCCTTAAGGCTGAAATCTGTCAGAAAACCAGCACGTAGTAAGTATAACATGCTCTAATTTCCTTAAGGTTGAAATCTGTCAGAAAACCAGCACGTAGTAAGTATAACATGCTCTAATTTCCTTAAGGCTGAAATCTGTCAGAAAACCAGCACGTAGTAAGTATAACATGCTCTAATTTCCTTAAGGCTGAAATCTGTCAGAAAACCAGCACGTAGTAAGTATAACATGCTCTAATTTCCTTAAGGCTGAAATCTGTCAGAAAACCAGCACGTAGTAAGTATAACATGCTCTAATTTCCTTAAGGCTGAAATCTGTCAGAAAACCAGCACGTAGTAAGTATAACATGCTCTAATTTCCTTAAGGTTGAAATCTGTCAGAAAACCAGCACGTAGTAAGTATAACATGCTCTAATTTCCTTAAGGCTGAAATCTGTCAGAAAACCAGCACGTAGTAAGTATAACATGCTCTAATTTCCTTAAGGCTGAAATCTGTCAGAAAACCAGCACGTAGTAAGTATAACATGCTCTAATTTCCTTAAGGCTGAAATCTGTCAGAAAACCAGCACGTAGTAAGTATAACATGCTCTAATTTCCTTAAGGTTGAAATCTGTCAGAAAACCAGCACGTAGTAAGTATAACATGCTCTAATTTCCTTAAGGCTGAAATCTGTCAGAAAACCAGCACGTAGTAAGTATAACATGCTCTAATTTCCTTAAGGCTGAAATCTGTCAGAAAACCAGCACGTAGTAAGTATAACATGCTCTAATTTCCTTAAGGCTGAAATCTGTCAGAAAACCAGCACGTAGTAAGTATAACATGCTCTAATTTCCTTAAGGTTGAAATCTGTCAGAAAACCAGCACGTAGTAAGTATAACATGCTCTAATTTCCTTAAGGCTGAAATCTGTCAGAAAACCAGCACGTAGTAAGTATAACATGCTCTAATTTCCTTAAGGCTGAAATCTGTCAGAAAACCAGCACGTAGTAAGTATAACATGCTCTAATTTCCTTAAGGTTGAAATCTGTCAGAAAACCAGCACGTAGTAAGTATAACATGCTCTAATTTCCTTAAGGCTGAAATCTGTCAGAAAACCAGCACGTAGTAAGTATAACATGCTCTAATTTCCTTAAGGCTGAAATCTGTCAGAAAACCAGCACGTAGTAAGTATAACATGCTCTAATTTCCTTAAGGCTGAAATCTGTCAGAAAACCAGCACGTAGTAAGTATAACATGCTCTAATTTCCTTAAGGCTGAAATCTGTCAGAAAACCAGCACGTAGTAAGTATAACATGCTCTAATTTCCTTAAGGTTGAAATCTGTCAGAAAACCAGCACGTAGTAAGTATAACATGCTCTAATTTCCTTAAGGCTGAAATCTGTCAGAAAACCAGCACGTAGTAAGTATAACATGCTCTAATTTCCTTAAGGCTGAAATCTGTCAGAAAACCAGCACGTAGTAAGTATAACATGCTCTAATTTCCTTAAGGCTGAAATCTGTCAGAAAACCAGCACGTAGTAAGTATAACATGCTCTAATTTCCTAAGGCTGAAATCTGTCAGAAAACCAGCACGTAGTAAGTATAACATGCTCTAATTTCCTTAAGGCTGAAATCTGTCAGAAAACCAGCACGTAGTAAGTATAACATGCTCTAATTTCCTTAAGGCTGAAATCTGTCAGAAAACCAGCACGTAGTAAGTATAACATGCTCTAATTTCCTTAAGGCTGAAATCTGTCAGAAAACCAGCACGTAGTAAGTATAACATGCTCTAATTTCCTTAAGGCTGAAATCTGTCAGAAAACCAGCACGTAGTAAGTATAACATGCTCTAATTTCCTTAAGGCTGAAATCTGTCAGAAAACCAGCACGTAGTAAGTATAACATGCTCTAATTTCCTTAAGGCTGAAATCTGTCAGAAAACCAGCACGTAGTAAGTATAACATGCTCTAATTTCCTTAAGGTTGAAATCTGTCAGAAAACCAGCACGTAGTAAGTATAACATGCTCTAATTTCCTTAAGGCTGAAATCTGTCAGAAAACCAGCACGTAGTAAGTATAACATGCTCTAATATTGCTCTAATTTTAAGGTTGAAATCTGTCAGAAAACCAGCACGTAGTAAGTATAACATGCTCTAATTTCCTTAAGGCTGAAATCTGTCAGAAAACCAGCACGTAGTAAGTATAACATGCTCTAATTTCCTTAAGGCTGAAATCTGTCAGAAAACCAGCACGTAGTAAGTATAACATGCTCTAATTTCCTTAAGGTTGAAATCTGTCAGAAAACCAGCACGTAGTAAGTATAACATGCTCTAATTTCCTTAAGGCTGAAATCTGTCAGAAAACCAGCACGTAGTAAGTATAACATGCTCTAATTTCCTTAAGGCTGAAATCTGTCAGAAAACCAGCACGTAGTAAGTATAACATGCTCTAATTTCCTTAAGGCTGAAATCTGTCAGAAAACCAGCACGTAGTAAGTATAACATGCTCTAATTTCCTTAAGGCTGAAATCTGTCAGAAAACCAGCACGTAGTAAGTATAACATGCTCTAATTTCCTTAAGGCTGAAATCTGTCAGAAAACCAGCACGTAGTAAGTATAACATGCTCTAATTTCCTTAAGGCTGAAATCTGTCAGAAAACCAGCACGTAGTAAGTATAACATGCTCTAATTTCCTTAAGGCTGAAATCTGTCAGAAAACCAGCACGTAGTAAGTATAACATGCTCTAATTTCCTTAAGGCTGAAATCTGTCAGAAAACCAGCACGTAGTAAGTATAACATGCTCTAATTTCCTTAAGGTTGAAATCTGTCAGAAAACCAGCACGTAGTAAGTATAACATGCTCTAATTTCCTTAAGGTTGAAATCTGTCAGAAAACCAGCACGTAGTAAGTATAACATGCTCTAATTTCCTTAAGGCTGAAATCTGTCAGAAAACCAGCACGTAGTAAGTATAACATGCTCTAATTTCCTTAAGGTTGAAATCTGTCAGAAAACCAGCACGTAGTAAGTATAACATGCTCTAATTTCCTTAAGGCTGAAATCTGTCAGAAAACCAGCACGTAGTAAGTATAACATGCTCTAATTTCCTTAAGGCTGAAATCTGTCAGAAAACCAGCACGTAGTAAGTATAACATGCTCTAATTTCCTTAAGGCTGAAATCTGTCAGAAAACCAGCACGTAGTAAGTATAACATGCTCTAATTTCCTTAAGGCTGAAATCTGTCAGAAAACCAGCACGTAGTAAGTATAACATGCTCTAATTTCCTTAAGGCTGAAATCTGTCAGAAAACCAGCACGTAGTAAGTATAACATGCTCTAATTTCCTTAAGGCTGAAATCTGTCAGAAAACCAGCACGTAGTAAGTATAACATGCTCTAATTTCCTTAAGGCTGAAATCTGTCAGAAAACCAGCACGTAGTAAGTATAACATGCTCTAATTTCCTTAAGGCTGAAATCTGTCAGAAAACCAGCACGTAGTAAGTATAACATGCTCTAATTTCCTTAAGGTTGAAATCTGTCAGAAAACCAGCACGTAGTAAGTATAACATGCTCTAATTTCCTTAAGGTTGAAATCTGTCAGAAAACCAGCACGTAGTAAGTATAACATGCTCTAATTTCCTTAAGGCTGAAATCTGTCAGAAAACCAGCACGTAGTAAGTATAACATGCTCTAATTTCCTTAAGGTTGAAATCTGTCAGAAAACCAGCACGTAGTAAGTATAACATGCTCTAATTTCCTTAAGGTTGAAATCTGTCAGAAAACCAGCACGTAGTAAGTATAACATGCTCTAATTTCCTTAAGGCTGAAATCTGTCAGAAAACCAGCACGTAGTAAGTATAACATGCTCTAATTTCCTTAAGGCTGAAATCTGTCAGAAAACCAGCACGTAGTAAGTATAACATGCTCTAATTTCCTTAAGGTTGAAATCTGTCAGAAAACCAGCACGTAGTAAGTATAACATGCTCTAATTTCCTTAAGGCTGAAATCTGTCAGAAAACCAGCACGTAGTAAGTATAACATGCTCTAATTTCCTTAAGGCTGAAATCTGTCAGAAAACCAGCACGTAAGTATAACATGCTCTAATTTCCTTAAGGTTGAAATCTGTCAGAAAACCAGCACGTAGTAAGTATAACATGCTCTAATTTCCTTAAGGCTGAAATCTGTCAGAAAACCAGCACGTAGTAAGTATAACATGCTCTAATTTCCTTAAGGCTGAAATCTGTCAGAAAACCAGCACGTAGTAAGTATAACATGCTCTAATTTCCTTAAGGTTGAAATCTGTCAGAAAACCAGCACGTAGTAAGTATAACATGCTCTAATTTCCTTAAGGCTGAAATCTGTCAGAAAACCAGCACGTAGTAAGTATAACATGCTCTAATTTCCTTAAGGCTGAAATCTGTCAGAAAACCAGCACGTAGTAAGTATAACATGCTCTAATTTCCTTAAGGTTGAAATCTGTCAGAAAACCAGCACGTAGTAAGTATAACATGCTCTAATTTCCTTAAGGCTGAAATCTGTCAGAAAACCAGCACGTAGTAAGTATAACATGCTCTAATTTCCTTAAGGCTGAAATCTGTCAGAAAACCAGCACGTAGTAAGTATAACATGCTCTAATTTCCTTAAGGCTGAAATCTGTCAGAAAACCAGCACGTAGTAAGTATAACATGCTCTAATTTCCTTAAGGCTGAAATCTGTCAGAAAACCAGCACGTAGTAAGTATAACATGCTCTAATTTCCTTAAGGTTGAAATCTGTCAGAAAACCAGCACGTAGTAAGTATAACATGCTCTAATTTCCTTAAGGCTGAAATCTGTCAGAAAACCAGCACGTAGTAAGTATAACATGCTCTAATTTCCTTAAGGCTGAAATCTGTCAGAAAACCAGCACGTAGTAAGTATAACATGCTCTAATTTCCTTAAGGCTGAAATCTGTCAGAAAACCAGCACGTAGTAAGTATAACATGCTCTAATTTCCTTAAGGCTGAAATCTGTCAGAAAACCAGCACGTAGTAAGTATAACATGCTCTAATTTCCTTAAGGCTGAAATCTGTCAGAAAACCAGCACGTAGTAAGTATAACATGCTCTAATTTCCTTAAGGCTGAAATCTGTCAGAAAACCAGCACGTAGTAAGTATAACATGCTCTAATTTCCTTAAGGCTGAAATCTGTCAGAAAACCAGCACGTAGTAAGTATAACATGCTCTAATTTCCTTAAGGCTGAAATCTGTCAGAAAACCAGCACGTAGTAAGTATAACATGCTCTAATTTCCTTAAGGCTGAAATCTGTCAGAAAACCAGCACGTAGTAAGTATAACATGCTCTAATTTCCTTAAGGCTGAAATCTGTCAGAAAACCAGCACGTAGTAAGTATAACATGCTCTAATTTCCTTAAGGTTGAAATCTGTCAGAAAACCAGCACGTAGTAAGTATAACATGCTCTAATTTCCTTAAGGCTGAAATCTGTCAGAAAACCAGCACGTAGTAAGTATAACATGCTCTAATTTCCTTAAGGCTGAAATCTGTCAGAAAACCAGCACGTAGTAAGTATAACATGCTCTAATTTCCTTAAGGCTGAAATCTGTCAGAAAACCAGCACGTAGTAAGTATAACATGCTCTAATTTCCTTAAGGCTGAAATCTGTCAGAAAACCAGCACGTAGTAAGTATAACATGCTCTAATTTCTTTAAGGCTGAAATCTGTCAGAAAACCAGCACGTAGTAAGTATAACATGCTCTAATTTCCTTAAGGTTGAAATCTGTCAGAAAACCAGCACGTAGTAAGTATAACATGCTCTAATTTCCTTAAGGCTGAAATCTGTCAGAAAACCAGCACGTAGTAAGTATAACATGCTCTAATTTCCTTAAGGCTGAAATCTGTCAGAAAACCAGCACGTAGTAAGTATAACATGCTCTAATTTCCTTAAGGTTGAAATCTGTCAGAAAACCAGCACGTAGTAAGTATAACATGCTCTAATTTCCTTAAGGCTGAAATCTGTCAGAAAACCAGCACGTAGTAAGTATAACATGCTCTAATTTCCTTAAGGCTGAAATCTGTCAGAAAACCAGCACGTAGTAAGTATAACATGCTCTAATTTCCTTAAGGCTGAAATCTGTCAGAAAACCAGCACGTAGTAAGTATAACATGCTCTAATTTCCTTAAGGCTGAAATCTGTCAGAAAACCAGCACGTAGTAAGTATAACATGCTCTAATTTCCTTAAGGCTGAAATCTGTCAGAAAACCAGCACGTAGTAAGTATAACATGCTCTAATTTCCTTAAGGTTGAAATCTGTCAGAAAACCAGCACGTAGTAAGTATAACATGCTCTAATTTCCTTAAGGTTGAAATCTGTCAGAAAACCAGCACGTAGTAAGTATAACATGCTCTAATTTCCTTAAGGCTGAAATCTGTCAGAAAACCAGCACGTAGTAAGTATAACATGCTCTAATTTCCTTAAGGTTGAAATCTGTCAGAAAACCAGCACGTAGTAAGTATAACATGCTCTAATTTCTTAAGGCTGAAATCTGTCAGAAAACCAGCACGTAGTAAGTATAACATGCTCTAATTTCCTTAAGGTTGAAATCTGTCAGAAAACCAGCACGTAGTAAGTATAACATGCTCTAATTTCCTTAAGGCTGAAATCTGTCAGAAAACCAGCACGTAGTAAGTATAACATGCTCTAATTTCCTTAAGGCTGAAATCTGTCAGAAAACCAGCACGTAGTAAGTATAACATGCTCTAATTTCCTTAAGGCTGAAATCTGTCAGAAAACCAGCACGTAGTAAGTATAACATGCTCTAATTTCCTTAAGGCTGAAATCTGTCAGAAAACCAGCACGTAGTAAGTATAACATGCTCTAATTTCCTTAAGGCTGAAATCTGTCAGAAAACCAGCACGTAGTAAGTATAACATGCTCTAATTTCCTTAAGGCTGAAATCTGTCAGAAAACCAGCACGTAGTAAGTATAACATGCTCTAATTTCCTTAAGGCTGAAATCTGTCAGAAAACCAGCACGTAGTAAGTATAACATGCTCTAATTTCCTTAAGGTTGAAATCTGTCAGAAAACCAGCACGTAGTAAGTATAACATGCTCTAATTTCCTTAAGGTTGAAATCTGTCAGAAAACCAGCACGTAGTAAGTATAACATGCTCTAATTTCCTTAAGGTTGAAATCTGTCAGAAAACCAGCACGTAGTAAGTATAACATGCTCTAATTTCCTTAAGGCTGAAATCTGTCAGAAAACCAGCACGTAGTAAGTATAACATGCTCTAATTTCCTTAAGGCTGAAATCTGTCAGAAAACCAGCACGTAGTAAGTATAACATGCTCTAATTTCCTTAAGGCTGAAATCTGTCAGAAAACCAGCACGTAGTAAGTATAACATGCTCTAATTTCCTTAAGGCTGAAATCTGTCAGAAAACCAGCACGTAGTAAGTATAACATGCTCTAATTTCCTTAAGGTTGAAATCTGTCAGAAAACCAGCACGTAGTAAGTATAACATGCTCTAATTTCCTTAAGGTTGAAATCTGTCAGAAAACCAGCACGTAGTAAGTATAACATGCTCTAATTTCCTTAAGGCTGAAATCTGTCAGAAAACCAGCACGTAGTAAGTATAACATGCTCTAATTTCCTTAAGGCTGAAATCTGTCAGAAAACCAGCACGTAGTAAGTATAACATGCTCTAATTTCCTTAAGGCTGAAATCTGTCAGAAAACCAGCACGTAGTAAGTATAACATGCTCTAATTTCCTTAAGGTTGAAATCTGTCAGAAAACCAGCACGTAGTAAGTATAACATGCTCTAATTTCCTTAAGGTTGAAATCTGTCAGAAAACCAGCACGTAGTAAGTATAACATGCTCTAATTTCCTTTAAGGCTGAAATCTGTCAGAAAACCAGCACGTAGTAAGTATAACATGCTCTAATTTCCTTAAGGCTGAAATCTGTCAGAAAACCAGCACGTAGTAAGTATAACATGCTCTAATTTCCTTAAGGCTGAAATCTGTCAGAAAACCAGCACGTAGTAAGTATAACATGCTCTAACCTAGGTGAAATCTGTCAGAAAACCAGCACGTAGTAAGTATAACATGCTCTAATTTCCTTAAGGTTGAAATCTGTCAGAAAACCAGCACGTAGTAAGTATAACATGCTCTAATTTCCTTAAGGCTGAAATCTGTCAGAAAACCAGCACGTAGTAAGTATAACATGCTCTAATTTCCTTAAGGTTGAAATCTGTCAGAAAACCAGCACGTAGTAAGTATAACATGCTCTAATTTCCTTAAGGTTGAAATCTGTCAGAAAACCAGCACGTAGTAAGTATAACATGCTCTAATTTCCTTAAGGTTGAAATCTGTCAGAAAACCAGCACGTAGTAAGTATAACATGCTCTAATTTCCTTAAGGTTGAAATCTGTCAGAAAACCAGCACGTAGTAAGTATAACATGCTCTAATTTCCTTAAGGCTGAAATCTGTCAGAAAACCAGCACGTAGTAAGTATAACATGCTCTAATTTCCTTAAGGCTGAAATCTGTCAGAAAACCAGCACGTAGTAAGTATAACATGCTCTAATTTCCTTAAGGCTGAAATCTGTCAGAAAACCAGCACGTAGTAAGTATAACATGCTCTAATTTCCTTAAGGCTGAAATCTGTCAGAAAACCAGCACGTAGTAAGTATAACATGCTCTAATTTCCTTAAGGCTGAAATCTGTCAGAAAACCAGCACGTAGTAAGTATAACATGCTCTAATTTCCTTAAGGCTGAAATCTGTCAGAAAACCAGCACGTAGTAAGTATAACATGCTCTAATTTCCTTTAAGGTTGAAATCTGTCAGAAAACCAGCACGTAGTAAGTATAACATGCTCTAATTTCCTTAAGGTTGAAATCTGTCAGAAAACCAGCACGTAGTAAGTATAACATGCTCTAATTTCCTTAAGGCTGAAATCTGTCAGAAAACCAGCACGTAGTAAGTATAACATGCTCTAATTTCCTTAAGGCTGAAATCTGTCAGAAAACCAGCACGTAGTAAGTATAACATGCTCTAATTTCCCTAAGGTTGAAATCTGTCAGAAAACCAGCACGTAGTAAGTATAACATGCTCTAATTTCCTTAAGGCTGAAATCTGTCAGAAAACCAGCACGTAGTAAGTATAACATGCTCTAATTTCCTTAAGGCTGAAATCTGTCAGAAAACCAGCACGTAGTAAGTATAACATGCTCTAATTTCCTTAATGTTGAAATCTGTCAGAAAACCAGCACGTAGTAAGTATAACATGCTCTAATTTCCTTTAAGGCTGAAATCTGTCAGAAAACCAGCACGTAGTAAGTATAACATGCTCTAATTTCCTTAAGGCTGAAATCTGTCAGAAAACCAGCACGTAGTAAGTATAACATGCTCTAATTTCCTAAGGCTGAAATCTGTCAGAAAACCAGCACGTAGTAAGTATAACATGCTCTAATTTCCTTAAGGCTGAAATCTGTCAGAAAACCAGCACGTAGTAAGTATAACATGCTCTAATTTCCTTAAGGCTGAAATCTGTCAGAAAACCAGCACGTAGTAAGTATAACATGCTCTAATTTCCTTAAGGCTGAAATCTGTCAGAAAACCAGCACGTAGTAAGTATAACATGCTCTAATTTCCTTAAGGCTTGAAATCTGTCAGAAAACCAGCACGTAGTAAGTATAACATGCTCTAATTTCCTTAAGGTTGAAATCTGTCAGGAAAACCAGCACGTAGTAAGTATAACATGCTCTAATTTCTTTTTAAGGCTGAAATCTGTCAGAAAACCAGCACACGTAGTAAGTATAACATGCTCTAATTTCTTTAAGGTTGAAATCTGTCAGAAAACCAGCGTAGTTATAACGTGTTGAAATCTGTCAGAAAACCAGCACGTAGTAAGTTATAACATGCTCTAATTTCCTAAGGCTGAAATCTGTCAGAAAACCAGCACGTAGTAAGTATAACATGCTCTAATTTCCATGTTGAAATCTGTCAGAGAAAACCAGCACGTAGTAAGTATAACATGCTCTAATTTCCTTAGGTTGAAATCTGTCAGAAAACCAGCACGTAGTAAGTATAACATGCTCTAATTTCCTTAAGGTTGAAATCTGTCAGAAAACCAGCACGTAGTAAGGTATGACATGCTCTAATTTCCTTAGGCTGAAATCTGTCAGAAAACCAGCACGTAGTAAGTATAACATGCTCTAATTTAAGGCTGAAATCTGTCAGAAAACCAGCACGTAGTAGTATAACATGCTCTAATTTTCCTTAAGGCTGAAATCTGTCAGAAAACCAGCACGTAGTAAGTATAACATGCTCTAATTTCCTTTAGGTTGAAATCTGTCAGAAAACCAGCACGTAGTAAGTATAACATGCTCTAAT